>NW_017731528.1:516323-557162 GCF_001890085.2 Hipposideros armiger | reverse complement strand
GTGATTCCTTCGAGTGTGTTCTTCATTTCAGTTATTGTATTCTTTAGTTCTACCTGGTTGTTTTTTATGATTTCTGTATCCTTCTTTATATCCTCCTTAAGTTCCTGAAACATTCTTATCATCAGTGTTCTAAACTCTGTCTCTGAAAGGTTGGATACCTCTTTTTCATTTAGTTGCATTTCTTGAGGTTTCTTCTGATCTACATGTTTCTTTGTTTCTTCATTCTGGCTGTCGCTCTGATTGCTTCGATGTATTAGATCACTGCTGTAGGGGGCGCGGGTGCGGGGACTTCAATGTCGGTACTGAATCCCAGGTGTCAGGAGTGCAGGACGGTGGACTGAGACGATCAGGGTTAACCCACAAACACTGAAAGTCACGGTCGCCAACCAGACCTTCTCTCTGACTTGGCTGCTTCCGGATCTGCCTAATGTACTTTTTCTTTTTTTCTTATTCACATCTCAGCAAAGAAGTATTATTTCTTTGTGAATCAGAAAATGACTATCTCAGGACTAGGACAAAGTTTTATTTCTGAAATAAATTGTATATTAAAAATTAATCTTTTAAAGACGTCTTTAATTTCCTATCGGAATGGTTTGTACATGTATGATTCAAAAATAATTGGACTATAACATATTCTGCTTTGTATTTGGCCAAATTTAATTTTAACATTAAATATGACTTTAAGTCATTTGAATAATAATGGAATGCTTAATAATTTGAGTGACCTCTGTGTGGAATTTGTATTAGGCAATTAATTTTTATGACAGTTACTTAACATAAATATTTTGAGAATTATAAAACTAACAAGCATAGGCGTATAGTTTTTTTTCTTTTCTTTTTTTTTTTTTTCTTTAGCTGAGCCATCCTGCCACCTGTTGGCAGCTCAGCTTGGGCTGAGCAAGGAACAGCTGTTGCTCAGAGCTCAAACTCTTGAGCGAGCTCTTAACCAACTGAGCCACTCGGCCGGCCCTTAGGGGGATAGTTTTTAATTTAATTATGTGCTTGAGACTAAATCTACATAAGTAATGCACTGGAACCTTTCTGTTACACTTGGTACTAATGCTAACCCTAGCCTTTAGCTCAGATAGACCCTTCCTCCTTTGAGGCTCCATCTGCTTGTTTCAAACGTGACTCCTACCTGTGATGTGACATGTGACATGATCTAGTTGATGCTGTTTCTCTGTGTGCCATCAGTAGTCTAACCTCACAAGTCTGTAGCACCCGAACTTCACTGACCTTTATGTCCTCTGCAGGTTAGCCACCTAGATCTCACCTGACCCTGGTTACCACCAGCACGTTTTTACCAGTAAGACCTTCCAGTGTAATATGCAGCTGTCTGAACCTAACCTCCCCCTCTTCCATGCCCCTGCCCTGCTGTGCCTCTCTTTCATAGGACTGAGACCCCAGGCTCTTGGCCTTTCTTTCTCTCACAGCCTCTCCTGGCTTTGGGTCTGAGCCTGTCCCTTCCAGCCTGCTTAATCTATCACAGCTGTGCTTTTTCTTGCCAACATCCTTGGTTGCTTTTTTTTTCTCTTTCTAGCTGCCCCATACATACCCCAAGATGTCATGGGTAACCCATCCCTTCCTTGGGCTCCTGTACTCAGCCTGGGAAGCTCCCTTGGGCATAGATGACGTGAACAGATGGCCTGATGCTGACACGAGTGTGTTGTGTGAAAACTGCTCATCAGTCTGAAGTAACTCCCTTTATTTCCCTCACATATCACCTCAGTTTTACACTCCAGTTTTCCAGGAGATAGAGCCTTTTCTAGGACCTCCTGTAACATCTCCCTGTCCCTCGTTTTTTAGAAATTGCTTTCTCGTGAACCTGGTTTTGCCTCCTTCTGTCTGAGTGACAGAGACATTGAGACAATTACCTCTTCTCTTCTTGAGCATTTATTTTCTATACCACACATCTTAATGTCCTTTTCTCTTTTTTTCTGTGCTAAGTCTTTGTTTGTCATGTAAGTCTTACCTCTGCAAAGAAGTGTAAGCTCTGTGAAGACGATGTTGGGGAGGGTGAGGGTGGGGAGGGGTGTTAGTTACGTCTGGCTTCATGAGCAAGTTCTGAAACAGGTGGTGGTGACGGTTGCACAACTTTATGAATGTAATTAACGCCACTGAATCGTATACCTGAAAATGGTTACAGTGGCAGATTTTTTTGTTGTATCTACTTTAATCATAATTTTAAAATTATTAGTATAATGTACCTTTGAATCACACACTTTAATGGGGAAATTATGTTACACAAATTATATCTCAAAGCTGCTATCAAAGGATACATGCTCTCATGTCAAGTTCAGAAACAGGCAAAGTGGACAGATAATAGTGAGGAGGTGGTCACCTCCACAGGTGAGCCAGGAACCATGCAGAGGGTGTATAGGAGACATCTGGGGGTTGGCAGCATACCCTTTCTGGGACTGCAGTGGTGACACGAGTATTCACTTCATGAGAATTTATGGAGCTGTGTATCTTGTACTTCTCTGTTGTTACACTTAACAATAAAAGATTTCAAAGTCAAAGAAAAAAGACGATCTGAGGAAAGAAAGGCAGTGCTGCTTGGAAATGTGGGGGGAGGGGCATTTTATGGTTATGATGATGGATGGGGACATGCTGTGGGCATTGGGGGGCAGCCACCCAGGATGGAACATTCAGTAATGTGTTGAGGACTTGCACAGTGACCGGTGTCACCCAGAATGCCAGTAGCACCTTTTACCAAACACTGCAGTAGAACATGTTAATAGTATGGTTTGTCACTGAGATGTCATCTGAAAACTCTGCAGTCCTTTCTCTGGGACTGTTCAGTGCAATCAGGGAAGAGTTCTAGCCTGGCTGCTGCTGTCTTGGTAGCTGGAAGGGGCCGGGTGAGGACCTCATTGTTCCAGAAGCCACTTCTCACTTCACCCTGCAGTTTCATTTCACCCCTTGGACCCTTGAGCGACGTCTGGGGGTGAGGGCCCAGCTACTTCTCAGGGCCCAGTTGCTTCTCAGGTCCCAGTCTGCCTTCCTGTTGCCAAGCTGCATCGCCCCTGGTGACTCCAGGTCCTGAGCTTCCCTGGTGATTTTCAGGGAAGGTCATGCTGCTCTTCATGTGTCCTCTGGAGCCCTGAAGGCTCACCTTCCCTGCCCTGCTGAAAGCAGCTCCCGTCTGCTTCCTGTGTCGCCTGTCATTTGTATGTGGTTTTATACAGTTCCAGTTTCATCTGAGATGGAGTTTGAGTTTGCCTTTCTCCTTCTCCTTGTTTTTGGGGGTTCAGTTCCAGAAAAGACATTGTAGGTAAAAGGTCTTTACTCTGCCATCCTGAAACCAAGCCTGCCTCTCTTTCAGGTGCTTTCTTATTCCAAATACAGAGAGAATTCTTCCCAGGGACAGTTTTCAAACTGCATCCTCATTGCTTTGTGGAAGTGTAAAATAAGGGATTTCTACAGGGTATGGCACTGGTACATTCCATGGGGGAGTAACCACAGACATAGCTCTTAACGTTGCCTGGTCTCAGTTTTCTTCTCGTTTAAGGTGAATGGGTTTAAGGAATGAAATGCTACCTGAGGCCACTTCTGATTCTAAAATTCCATCATTCTCTAACTTAAATCCAAATCACTGCAGATTCAAAATCCTTAAAATCTTTAGTACAGCTCTGTGTTCATTAGGCACCTTATAACCAATGGGCTGGATGTTTGTTTGTTTTTTTGTGTGCATTATGTTAAATCATGTCTTACATATGCTCTCTGCAAAACAGTGGTATTTTCCTTTACTGTGAGGATTGAGGAGAAAGTAGGCATTCATCAAAGAAATAAATTTGGTTTGTTATTTCTAAACCAGGTTCTGATGGTAAACCTGAAATAAAAGAGACAAAGCAGAACAGTTAGCCTTGTTTACTGCTTTTATGCAAAATGTTCCTATCCTGAGCTCTCCCTAGTTCTAAGGTAGCAGTAGGAACATGAGTTTAATTTTGAAGATTAATAAAATACATTTATCTCTTGTCCTAAATTGTTTCTGTGTTATACCTTTATTAGACATGGAAGCTTATCAGCTGTTATAACATATAAAATAGTTGATGATCACACAGGCCACATCAGTGCCAATGGAAGTAAGCAGTATCACCAGTCATCCGTAGTTATGGGCAACTGGGATTCATAATCCAGAATGTCACTTAATACTTTATTATCATCAAATCACTGGGCTACTGCAGTGGTCACAAAGATTAATCCATTTTCCCCAGGAGGCCACGTGCACACACACACACACACACACTACTGCTCTCGTGGCTAGTGTCTGAATTTCCCAGTAGGTAGCATTCATGAATTGGGGCTTTCTGGAAGAAGAAAAACAAAGTGGTTATAATAGTAACTAATGTTTACTGTTTATATAATTGTGTTAGTAAATCCTCGCGACAACCCTCTGAATAGGTACTATTATTATCCCCATTTTATAGGTGAGGAAACAGAGGCATAAATGTAAATAACTTTCACGTTTATAGAATGAATAGGTTACTAAACTAAAATCACACTCCTAACCTGAAGGAGATAATGATGATGTGTGCTTGAATATGCACAGGAGAGGCTGTTAGTGAGTGATGGGCACCCAGTGTGTACCAGTCGCCACGCCAAGCCTGAGTACAAAGATGGTGCTGTCCAGCATGTACGGTTTTACGAGCAACCTAAGTGACACTGCAGTATGGAGAGTGCAGCTGGAGACATGGTGGTGCTCAGCCAGCTCATTGACAGCCCCACCTGCACGGGGGCATGGTGGCAGGTACAGCGATGGGGTCTAGATGTGTGACGTGCGGGGACCATGTTCCTGTCAGGCAGGGCATGGTGGAGGACACATGGGAGAGGTAGAAAATGGCCAAAAGTGAATGAGCTGCGTCAGGATGGTCATGCAGTGGAAGGGCCAGTGATGGCTTTTAAGGAGGAAAATAATATGGTTAGATATGTGTGTTATGTAGGTCAAAGTGAATGGCTGGGTAGGCAGTGCACTTAAGCTTAAGTAACTTTCCCATGTCTCAGTGCAAGTTTAAACCCAGAGCTGTTGGATTCCGAAGCTGGTAGGTTTGTCGTCAAACTGAGTGGGAACTAAGACTACCTGTCTTTGAAGTCATCAAGTAAATAGATGGGAGATTCTAGAAACAAGTGAGAAGAGCATTAAATTATTCCCTACTCTTTTATTTCTTCAGATATTGTTTTTCTTAGGTTTTTTTTAAATAGCGGTCTTTAGATATCCTGCTGTATGGTTATTTATTTTAGAAAATAAATTCATTTTTTAAGGGAAAGTAAAGGATGAATAGAATTCTTTTTTACTCTCTTTTTAGTTGAAGCTTAATTGTTCAAATACAAGATCAAAAATTGGGTGCTGCACTTGCAAGCCTAAGCCTACATTTCTAAGCCTTAGGCACTAAGCCTAAGTATAAGATTATGGCTAAGGTAACAATAATGTTTAAAATAGAATGAATGCAGTGGTCTTTAACCAAACAGGTTAAGTGGTTCTCGTAAAACTGTCTTAGATTGAAGGACTCTTAAATTTAAATTTTCTAATATAAATATGATAGTAAGTAATGAAGGAAATTGTACAAATGCTAATTTTCAATAATGCAGATGACCTAACCAAAGGGAAAAAGTAGCTGGAAGATGCTACAGATCTGTAATTTTATAAAATTAACCATCACAGATCATTTGTCTCGTCTCTAATTTTATATAATTTATTTCTTTTATAGGCCCATGCAGGTGAAATGGCAGCTGATGGTAGCTAGTTGTTTTAGAAGAAGTGGTAAATACTTTCATTTCATTCATTTTTAATATATTTTGCTTCTTTCTATCTTTTAGGTAATTGTGCATAAAATATGTTCCAATTGCATATTTGTTTATTATGTATTGATAATTATACATACATATTTGAAGCATTATATGAAAAACATAATAATTACTACAGACGGAAAAAGTTATGTTTAAAAAGTGAATCTTAGGGCCAGCCGAGGGGCGCATTGGTTAAGAGCTGGCTTGGGATGCCAGAGAGCCCGGGTTTGGATCCCACATATGAGGGCCAGTGACACTGCCCTCTACAGCTAAGATGTTGAACAACAGCTTAACCTGGAGCTGGGCTGCCATGAGTCACCGGCAATGGCGTAGCCTGCAGCCCCTGCTGCAGTGGGTTGCCATGGGCTACCGTGTGTAGCCAGCAGCCAGCATGAGTGGCCAGCAGCCCCCATGAGCGACCGTCCAGAAGCCGGTGACTGATCTGCCTCACCCAGGAAGAGCGCAGTGATGGTGCCAACTTGGGCCAGTGAAGAGGCGTCCTCCACAACTAGACTGAGGAACAAAAGGACAGCAACTTGTGTGCTCCCCTTCACCAATTCCCCAGCGTTGTTCCCCTCCCCCAATTCCCCAATAAAAATCTTTAAAAAAAAAAAGATTATCCCTCTCAATGATTTCAGGATGACCCTGAGTATGTGACACCATTCTGAGGGGGCTCACAGAGGTCAAGAAAGACCCTACGACACTGGGCAAGAACACAGTTAACACTTTGCCTAAGGCAATCTTTGTTTTTAAAGATTTTTATTGGGGAATTGGGGGAGGGGAACAGCGCTGGGGAATTGGGGAAGGGGAGCAGACAAGTTGCTGTCCTTTTGTTCCTCAGTCTAGCTGTGGAGGACGCCTCTTCACTGGCCCATGTTGGTATTATCATTGTGCTCTTCCTGGGTGAGGCAGTCACTCGCTGGCCATTGGACGGCGGCTCACGGCAGCTCACGAAAGCTGCCGGCCAGCCCCACTGCAGCCTATGCCATTGCTGGCGAATCCCGGCAACCCAGCTCCAGGTCGAGCTGTTGTTCACCATCTTAGCTGTAGAGTGCACAGCATCACTGGCCCTAATGTGGGATCCGAACCATCTCTTGACCAACTCTTGACCAACGCGCCATGTAGGCCGGCCCGAGAGGGTTGATCTTTAATGTGACTGTATGTCCTATCGGATAATGTACAACGTAGCTGTACCGCATACATTATTTCTCTTAGCTGAGTTCTGAACTGCCTGTTCATTTAACGTCAGTCATATGTAAAGTGAACATGTATGAGATATACTGAATAATTTAAACACATAAACCTTTTTGAGTTATTGAAGGGTGGGTTAGAAGAGAAGCTAACATCTATCGAGAACCTGCTGTGAGCTGGATGCTTCCTATCTCCATTTCCTAATTCTCACAGTGACTCTAGGTTAGCATAGCCATGCCTAGTGAGGCCCCGACAGATTCATAACTTGTTCACTGAGATTTTAGCCAAGATCATTGACCCCAAATTCTTTTTTCTTATTCTTCGCTGCTGCATGAAGCTAAAGTATTTTTTACAAAACAAAATGTTTTCTATAAACATTTTAATATTTCAAAATGAAAACTACACAAAAGTTATTTTTCATCTCTTCCAGACAAATGAATGACATTGAAGTTGTTATTGACTATTACTTAAATTATTTTAAAATTGTCAGTTCATCTGAAATAATCTGTAATTTTTAGGAAATGGAATGGATCTTAATTTTTTGCCACTAATGTATTTAAGAAGTGAAACTAAATCTTAAGCATCACCCATTTCCTTCCGCTCTAACCTTTTCAAATTTATTTTATCTCTACATTTGCTTCCAGAAGTTAATTAAGAATTGTTGTACATGCTTGTGGCAAACATGAAAGTCTTCCTGCTAAACCAATTAAATGGTGCCAGTATATTGGATTAAATTAACATTTTGCTGAATCCTATTAATTTCTATAATCTGCTGGTATGTCTTTTTCTCTCTTTTATTTATAGGTAACTACCAAAAAGCATTAGATACTTATAAAGACATTCACAGAAAATTTCCAGAAAATGTCGAATGTAAGTAAGATTACACTTTGTGACTTTAAAAATATAGGTTCTCCCATTTTATGTCCTAATATATAATAATTACATTTGCTACAGTGATTGTGTACATAGATGACAGTCTATAATTTGTGGTAAGTGTGTTTGAATGAGTTTATATCATCAGAGAATTTGACTATACAAGTCAAATTTTTATAGAATTTAACTGTTGATGTATTTAAACATACTACTGAATTCTCTTCTGTATTCAGTAGTAAACAGTCTGTATTCCCCATCTTGTACAGTGGATTTGGTGCAGCTTAAAGTAGTAATGTGAAGTGTTACAGCAATGACGACGAACCAAGATCAAGAAAAACACAACATACGGTCCGCCCACCGCGTGGCCCGCTAGCGCCTCTCGCCATGGCCGCCCCGGGCCGCGCAACCCACAAAGGGCTACCGTGTGGTGCTGCTCAGCAGCGTGGCCGTGGGCAAGATGGCGCTGGCCACGCAGTTCGCCTGCGGCAGCTTCCCCAAGAAGTGCAAGCCGTCGGTGGAGGATCTGTTCAGCAAGGTGATCGAGGTAAACGCAGCACCCGTACTGCTGAAGATCGTAGACATGGTGGACGCCGAGCACCTGGTCACCCTCAAGGACCTGTACATCAAGAACAGCGACGGCTTCGTGGTGCTGTACAGCATGTGCAGAGAGGCCTCGTTCGAGGCCGTGCGGCTGCTGCGGGAGCACATGGGCAGGCTGTGGGGCCCCGAGGCCATGCCGCTGGTGCTGGTGGGCATCAAGGCCGACCTGGGACACCGAACGCCAGGTGCCAATGGCGCGGGACCGCGCGCTGGCCCGCCAATGGCGGTGCCCGTTCCTGGATGTCACGGCCAAGAGCAAACTGCTGGTGGACCAGGTGTTCATGTAGGTGGTGCGTGAGATGGAGGCCCTGGCCTCGCCCGAGGAAGAGGTCTGGGTGGTGCCCACGAATGCCCAGGATACATGGTCGGCGGAAAGGTTCATTGGCTAATATGCAACGGTTCGTTTTTAATGTTAATCGCTCTTCGTGATTTCCGAAGCTCAGTATTCCTAATCTGCCTTTTAAAAGGAAGTTAGTTACCCAGCCGTAAAGAAGTGGTTACTTCTACATATTAACTCAAGCCAGTGCTTCCAACTGTCTGCACAGCTTCTGAAATCTTTGGTGAAAACTTTGCAACTCTGTTTTCCTCGGACAGTGCTATAAGAAGAAACCAAAAAATCGAACATTTTCCCCTTGTGTGGAGACAATACTACCCTTTGCTTCAAGTGGAATTTGTTACAGGGTTTCTAAAAACAACTAACACCTTCAAATGTCATCAGACATATGAAATTGATTGAGGGACATGAACTAAAGAGTTTAAGCTTTCCGGTCAATGATGTTTTCATGTGTTTCCCTCCCATCCACAGCTTGGAATTGGGGCAGTAATATTTTCCTCTCTGCATATTTCTAAATATAGTTATGACATACATAGCATCACTTTGAAAGGGGTATTGTATACAAAGGAGGGCAAAGCAACTGTGTCCTCACACGCAGAAAGCTCAGCTCTGCCTTCAGTTTTCTAACTGACATATAGTCGATTTCTCCCTCTGTAAATTGAGTGAAAATAAAATGACTTTAGAAGTTAAAAGAAAAAAAGAAAAACACAACATAGCCATATTCATATGTCACGTATTCCCACTAAATGGGATATTTGGCCCTGAATAGCGCTGCGGCTAAAGAAAAGAGAAAATACAAGCTGCTGTGTACCTTTACCATTTACGAGGACATAGAATTAGTGCCTTGGGAAGAAGAAACATTTTTCCAGCTTTGGAGTCATTAATGTTGAGACACTGAGGTGGTGGGGAAGATCATTGGAAGATGTAGCAGCTGCTTGCTGAACATGAACAGCATTCCTACAGCAAATAAAACAACGTGTGAAGAGACTGCGTTGTTTGTCCTTTGTGACAGTGAACCCAAAGCAGCACCTCGCAGCACCGCAAAATAGGCTCCTTGGGGGGCCTGTCAATCTCTTAAAGCACAGATGTCTAGCCTTACCTACAGTGGTTCTCATTAGGTTCACAGTGGAGCCAGATATCTAATTTTTCCTATTTCTTCTTTGAAAGCTTTTTATTTGATTCTTAATGTCAGTCACATTAGGGAACTGGTGCTTTAGAGAGATTAAATGAGAGAAAGCAGTGACATCTTTTTGTGAAAATGGAGCAACCCAAAAGTCAGCTAGGCAAAAGTCTGTCCGCACCACCATCATTGGGACTGGGCCACTCTGGGCTGTGGGAGGCTGGCCTATGTGTTACAGATGTGTTAGCAACGTTCTTTGTTTTGAAGAACAGAAAGGTCCCCAGGCATTGCCAGATGTCCCCTGGGCAGAATTGTTGCCTGTTGAGAACCGCTGCTGTAGCCGGAGGCACTGTCTCCAAGCAAGGCTAAATTTCTTTGTTTCTAGAGAGTTTAAGATTCACTCTAAAAGTGAAATGAATGATTATTATGCCACAGGGACTGTCCAAGATGACTTTGGCCTGGATAATTTTCAAAACAAATGTCGTCAGTAGTCCACCTTCACTATAGTCTGAGGAAAAACATTGGCACCCATGCAGTGGCTTGTTTTGAGCAGGATAGTTTTCTGGTGAACCCAACAGGATATTTTAGACTTAAAAATATTTATTTATCAAAAATTGACCTGCTCTGTGAAGTTACAGGTGACATACTACATTTCAGCGGATATCTAGCAAAACACAATGATTTTTATTTTACATTAAATACTCCTGACACTCTTTCTAAAAATGGGTAGGTAAGAGGAATCATTGTGTATTTTTTGTAGAAATTATAATTCTGTTCTTATTGTGAATTATTGTATACGTAGGCAATTTATATGCTAATGTGTGACATTTTAAGTTATTTTAGTACTGTTACTTTGCAGTACCTTAACGGTCATGAATAGGTCATTTATTTACAAATTCCTATGGAGTGACTACTGTGTTGTTACACAGCACTGTTTTAGCACTTTGGATACAGCAGAAAACAAAACAGATGAAAATCCTTGTTCAACCCCAACACACAAATACTGAATATGTCAGAGAAAAAGCAGACACGGAGATAAAGAATATGGGGAGGGCCCCGATTACAGGTGGTGCAGTCTCTTCTGTGGGCTGGGCAATGGACGAATCCCTTGAAACCCTACAGGGATGAGTACAAGCAGTAGTTGTTTTCAGGAGAGAAACAAACACTATCAGTGATCAGTGAGGATTGTCCTTACCTGTGTCCCAGAAGACAGAAATTGTTGATTTGTTATAGTTTGAACACTGTGCACAAATACTTTTCTAAATATAGTCTTCACACTTTAGGTCTGCGTTTTTTGGTTCGTCTCTGCACAGATATTGGATTAAAAGAAGTTCAAGAGTATGCAACAAAACTCAAGAGACTGGAAAAAATGAAAGAAATAAGGGAACAGGTATCTCATATGGGTCAAAAGCACTGTCTGTTAATTTTTAAAACGTCAGCCTTCTAGAGCTCAGCTGAGAGATGTCAGGGCTTTAGTCAGTAAAATGAAGTGGAAAGCTCTTCCTGATCTGGCATAAAAGGAAAAAGAATAACTAAAATCCTAGTTTTAGGATAAAATTCTGTCAAAAGTGAGTTACCAATAGGAGAAAATACAATAGATTCAGTATAGCCTTTAGTGTATAGTACTAATAGACAAATAATTGTAATTTTCCACAATACAAAATAGTTTATTAAGTTGTTTTATGTCTTAATTTTTAGACTTAATGAGTAGGTTAACTTATAGACTTAACTTGAATTGGAGAGTCCTGTGGCCCATGGAAACTAAAAGGCAATTACTTGTATACAACATAGTACTTTTTTATTCTATAGTAGAGCATGGCTCTGAGGATAATATTAATATACATGGAAGCATTTTAAGTATATTTCTGTGTTCCATGCAGTATGTAGAATTACAGTGTTCTTATTTTTATTTTTTTAAAAGAATAATTTCTCTGAAGTTTGAGCCTAGAATATTTAAAAGTTTAGCATTATGTTTGAGTGTCTGCCTGTCGCAGGAAATATATTCTTTTAGCTTAGACTATTTCAAGAATTTAATTATCTTGGGTAATTAAATCTAAATTCCATATTTGCTTTCAAAATGTGGTTATTTTGTTTTTGATTTGAAGATGTGATCTAATTGTTTTATTGTCTTTTTTAAAGTATCATGACATAGATTTTTACCTTAAAAATCCTTAAATTATCAAGTTGGTATTGAAATGCTATAACGTATATAGTTAAAACCTGCTGTGAAGACCAATTTAATACCATATACCAATTGCTAATTAAATTATGTGACCCATGTGAAAGCTTTGTAAAATGTAAACAGGTATAAATGGAAGTTCAAATTATCATATTTGTCATCATAATCACTATTAAATTTGTTTCATTAAGAAGAATCAAAAGGTAGTATGTCAGAGGGTGCCAAAAAAATATATACACATTTTAAGAAAGGGAAACTATTAAAATAGTAATACTCAATATATACCAATAACAAAAGAGGAATACAAGTCACATTTGACTTCTGCAATTACAAGAGGTGCTCGAAGTGGTAATCAGTGTTCAGACACTTCTGATTACGGCAAATCGTTGCTTGAGCAATAACCAAAGTGTTCACTTGTATACATTTTTTTGCCACCCCCGGAATATATATAGTATGTGTGTGTGTGTGTGTGTGTGTGTGTGTGTGTGTGTATGTATATATATACACACATATACATATATATATATATATANATATATATACACACATATACATATATATATATATATATATATATATATATATATATATATATATACATATATTATCTATATAGGAAACATCCTTTAGAACTCAAGATTAGTTGTTACGCAAATGTGAAGTTACCTAGTATGGAATCGTGGATTCTTGTGGAAAGAGTTAAATTCTTAAGGCTTCATAAATTTAAGCATCAGTACTCTAAGTAAATTACACTCAACAGTGAACACAAAACTAATAGAAATTGTGGATTGTACTTAATACACTTATTGTATCTTATAACCAACTGTAAACAGAAAAATTGGTATGTGCATCATCACCTCTGCTTTAGTAGATGCCCAGTGTTGACCCTTTGGAACAATCCCTGGGGATTTCCTCGTAGCTGGTTCACAGGGATCTGAACTCAAGCTTTCCCAGGGACTCCTGGGAAATGAACTTGAAGGACAAAGGCCAAAATATTCCCCCTTTTTAGAGATTCAGAATGACTCTCACACAGTTTTCTTGTAGTTTAGCACTTAATTTTCCCATTTACAGAGTGGTTTCTTAGTTGGGCCATTATCAATACCATCCTCTCTCTCTGGTCATTGCAAGACCTCGCCTTTACATTTGCTTCCTTTCCCCCTTTTCACCTTCCTTTATTGCTTTCATTCTATGATGTTAAACTCTTTTTTTCATCTGACTGACTACTGTGGACTAATATTCATATGGACTACTGAATTTATTATTGTAAATGAATCTATGAATGACATTGAAACTGCTTTTCCTTTCTAATTATTACTCAGCCACGTGGTTCTTCTTCCATCAAAATATTTATATATTCATTGAATATCGTCAACTTTTTCCTATTTCTCTCATGGACCTGACCTCTAATCCTTATATTGTACTTACACAAATGATTACCCAATGGCTTAAGAACTGACACGTCCTGATTATAAACTGTTTATCTTACCTATTCACCCAAATTAGTAATGTCTCCTGTGCGTGAGCAGTGCCTCTGGGTGGTATGTTACCATTGGTCACATTGTAATCTGTGTAAACCCGATGTCATTTATGTACCTTCTTTCATTATAGCTTCTTCTTAATGTGTTTGCTTCCAACATTGTTATTCTTTAATCTTTAGAGTTAGAGTCACAGTCCTCATCCACAAAGCACTGTCTTTTCAATTTCCTTGAAATGAATTTTCCTATTATTCTTCAGTCCTCCTTATTACATCTTACGTCAGTGAAACGTTTTCCTGATGTTTTATCTCTTATATTTTACTTATAAATACAGAGTGGAGGAGGAAAGTTATTGGAGAAGAAAGGCCAGAGGAAGAAGAAAAGAGGGTAAAGAGAAAGAATTCTCATAATCTGAGAGCCAAGTTCTCAGTAATTGTCTCGTCTGTGTCCGTTTGTGTCCTTAGAGCGTGAGCCCATGGGGCAGGGCACTCTCTCCTGGCTTGTGGGGTGCAGAAAACACTGCTAGTTATGAAACAAGGTATAATAAAGAAACCTCTAAATTAAGATGCTCTCCTTTACTAAATTTGAACTTAAAACTTCTTGTTACTTTTTCTGTTTCTTAAGAATCTGTCCCAATACAAAGACTTAACATTTTTCCTATGTATAGAATTTCTTCGTAAATCATTGGTAATGCCTGCATAATCCTTGCTGTACCGATATATCTTGATTTAAACATTTCTTCTTTGTTAGACAATCAAGTGTCTTTTCTGTAGTTGGTAACTTTATGCATCAAATTTTGGGGTGTCTCTTGCCGAAGCACGGCTGTCCTCTGATTATTTGTGGGGGAGCTGACTGAGATGTGTGGCTGACTGAGACATCTTGTGAACCAGTCGTGTGACTGAAACCAGGGGTGTCGCAGGTAATTGCAGCAAGCCTTTACCTGGAGCTGCTAAGCAGACACAGGGTTGACTCCCCATCGTTACCCTTTTTTTCCCTCTGGAAGGTGCTGACAGTGGCAGCACTTGGATGGCAGTAAGGGACAAAAGAGCCTGATTACCTACTGAATGACGTCCCAGTCTTCATGTTTCTGGCTAGTTTTCCTTTTAATCCCACTTTAGTGCCCCTGCTTAACTAGACATGACTGACAATGGCTGACATTACGGCTCGCGTTAAGTGCAGGCCCTGTTCTGAGCACTTCAAGTGTGTACACACGTGATGTGGTGTGGTGGTGTTCATAATGGTTTTTACAGGTGAGAAAACTGAGCCCCATCATGGCGAAGAAACTGCAGGTAATACAGCTCCTGGGGCAGACCTGGATACAAGCGAAGGCCCCTGACACTCAGGACTAGTGGAGGCAGAGGGCGGTGCGAGCCATCATTTTCAGATGCACACAGTCCTTACTTGTTACCAGCAGGTTGGTAACTTGTACCATCACTTAGATTAAAATGCACCATCAGCTCACCATAATTTGAATAGAAGTTAGGGTCTCCGAACAGTGCTATCAGGTGTGGCCTGGGGGCCAGCAGAACTTCATAGTCTCCTGGGCGGTCTTAGAATTACAGGCACTTGGGCCCCACCCCGAACCCACCCAAGCCCTGCCCCAGAATTAAACTTCTGGGTGTAGAGTCCAAGAACCTGTGTATGAGTTTTTAAATGAGTTCTCTGGGTAATTTTTATATTCACTCAAGTCTGAGAAGTGCTAATGCACAGCTTATGGTTCCATAAGGTCACCTTGCAAATGATGAAATGCCAACTCAGGATGTGGACTCTGATTTTACAGGGGAAGTAGACATAAATCAGGCCATGGATTTAAGACAATGTTTAAAAATGGAAAAGGATTTATGTAGACCTAAGACAGAAAGATTGATTCAGGTTTATGCGGGTCGGGATCTGGTGTCTCTGTGAGCCCCTGACCCCTGTTTCAAGGTGTTGAAGCTACAAGTTTGTTCATATGGAATGATTTCTCAGGGAAACACATCCTTCCGGAGCTCTGATGGGACAGAAGACTCTTCTCCCCGTCGTGCTTGGGGACCACATTCCGAGTGAGAAAGAAGCCTGTGCGTGTGTGTGTGCTATGGCCACACGAAGCGACTCCAGGCGTGAGTCATTGTGGATGCCGGGAACCCCCAGCAGTGCTGCTTTTAAGGGATGTTTTGTGTTTCTGTCAAACTTGACCATATGTCTGAGAAGAGCAAAGTGAGAAGAGCAGGAATTGAAGACTGAGTATTGTAAATATGAAACGAGAAAAATATCAGCCAGGATTCCAAAGAGGATTAGAGAACAAAAGGAAACTGTAAGGAGGCAAAAAAAAAAAAAATGAATAAGGAAATAATTTACAAAATACAGGAAGTTTTAATTGCTAGTCTAAAAATGGAAAGATATTAATAATTTTTAAATCAAATTTCTAAATTTTTAAAATATTCAGATACATAAATTCTGTCCTATATTTTCTGTTCTCCCCCCAAAGAAATCAGCAGCCAACTTCAGGAAATGCTTTCTTTTGTCCAAATTTCACAAAATATGTGACATTCAAAACTAATATAAAATGTAGTTGGTATTTATCCTCAAACTTCCAGTTATTACCAAAAAAAAAGAAAATAAGTATACAATCTATTTGAGCAGAAACCCTTTTGGTTATGTTTCTTAAAAGGAAAAGATGCAGTAATAAGATCTCATAAAGGCATAGCTTTAAAACTGACTTACAGAAAAAACGCAAAATTTTACAAGTTCATGTATGTAATGAAAAATGCAAGAATGTTTTGTACATTGTATGCATTATCATATTTACAAAGTTTAACAAAAAGGCAGCAGAAAATATACATTGTTGGTATGAAATTCATGGTGATTTGGGCACTTCCTTTGTTCAAGGCCATGGACATCCTGCATTATGCACTGCCTGTACCAGCCGTTGCTCCTGCTCTCAGGAAGCATTACAACCGTCTTCCATGCGCTATGGAAGGAAGACGCTGACGTGTGAGTCGGCCCATGCTCACGGGGCTGGCAGCATGGGAGCCTGAGCTGAACACCAGCATCTCTGCCATGCAGCTCAGAGGCGTGTGGCCTGCGAGGGCTCAGGTCATGCGGAGGAGCTGGCATTTGCAGTTTGATACAGAGACCGCGGGAAGAGGTGTGCTTAGAGGTCTGCAGGCAGGAAGCTGCAGCCATGTTCCTGGACTCTCTCGAGTTGGAGTCACAAAGAAGCATCTTAAATTCTGTTTTCTCTTGAATTTGAAGTCAGGTCCAATCTTCTTAAGAATCCATAACTAGGGAACAAGTAACTGCTCCCAGTTCTCTGGGACAAAACTCTGGTTGACAGAATAAAAGCAAGTATGGTGGGCGGGATCCTGGACCTCTCTCCCAGCTTGACCACTGACCTGCTCTGTGACCCGGAAGGAACATTTATCCTTTGTGGACCTCGTTCTCATTAGCTGTAAAGTAAAGGTAATTTTCTAGATGAGTACCTCTCAAACCGTCTGTGGTGACATTAATTTTTGTCCTGATCTGTCATTGACATCACTAGGAAAATGATTATGTCAAAGTGAGAGCTTTGTCAACGCTCATCCTCAAGCTCTGTCTCACCCCATCTGGGGTGGGCAGGTGACCGTGCATGGGCTGGCGCGTTTGGGGCCCACACTGAGTGGCACTGCTCTAACTGATGGTTGAGGAAACATCAACATCTAAACGCTCTGATTTGGTTCCAATCCCAGCAGAGGCGTGTAGGGCATGTGTGGGCACCATGGATGCTGGTGTAAAGGGAAAAGTGTTTCTTGCACACAACGCTTGTTTATCTCATTTGTCTCATGATTTTATTTGTACCTGCTTTGCTCCTCTGTAGCTTCTCTCATTTTTTTCCCAAAATGGAATGCTATATATTTTTCAGAATAGGAATGCCATATTTTTCCATATTATTAAAAAAATAAATGTTCTTTTAAAAATTCAGGTAGATAATTTTCTTAAGTAATATATTAACTCAAATAAAAATATATAAAGAAAGAAGTGGAGTCACCCATCCTAACACTCTGAAGTTACTGTCAGCATTTTGGATGTATCTTCCCAGGCATTTTTCACAAATATCTACGTAAACTAATACGTATATTTTTCAATGGGACTTTTTTCCAAAATGAATTTTTATAAAAGCTTTCCATGTCATTAAGTAAGATCTCTGTCACTTTCTGTTCCGTGTTCCATGTTCCGTGTGTGGCTGCTCCCCTCACATTTTAGCCTTGATGTGATGAGAACCATTTTTGTCCATTATTACGTCAGTGCCACCTGTCTCGCCTGCCCTCAGGCCTTGCTGCACTCCTCTCCAAAGTGAGCGTGAATTCCCGTGAGCTCTGTGAAGTGTTAAGACTGAGAAGATGCACGAGCATCCCTCCTGTTTGACACCCACACCCACATGACGAGAACATCAGTGTGCCTGTAACAAACATTTAGCATGCCTGGAATGTGCTAGGTTTGAGGTGGGACCTGTATCAGGTTTGTCGTGTGAGGCAGGGTCCTCCAGGAGCCTGTGGTCCAGTGGCCGGAGAGCCACGGCAAGCCATCTGCCCTGCGTGCTCTGAGGACAGTGTCAGCCACCATGGCAGTGCACTGACTGTGGGGGGTGAAGTTTAAGCGTCAGGCCCCCGTTTGCATTGGCCCCTTTAAATATTTTTTATTGTTGTGCAGTTTTTATTTTCATAGTTTTATGTTCTGTCTCAGACTAAGCTTGGGCCCTGCAAAATCTGGGGTCCACTCCACTGCCATCATTCTCTTTCTTCCTGGCTGAAGGTCTGCACTGGCTCACCTCTTGGCCTTTTCCTCCTCTCCCAGCGCCCTCTCATCAGCCAGCCCTGCTTCTCCATTCGTGCAGCTCAAACCCGTCTGTGAAGTTGAGCTGCCTCCATGATTAACCGCCCTGTCATGTTCCCTTTGCTGACCTAGCAGCAGCCCTGTGTCATGGGCCCTGTGCTCGCCCCTCACCTGGCCTCCTTAGCCCTGGGGGCCCCACCTAGGCCTGCCTTACCTCCCACCACATGCCTGCAGAGCAGGCCCTCTTCCAGGCTGGCTGTGGGACACCAGGGTGCCCCACGGGCCAGCCCCACACCCCAGCACACCAGGCCCTCTAGGGTCTGCCTTTGCGTCTGCTGTGGAAGAAACTCGATCGTGCAGATGGTGTGAGGGGGGAAAGTGAATTGAGCCCTGACAGTTCATGATTGTTTGAACTTGGAGCCCTCTAAAGTAATGTTTTGATGAATGTTTTGGGTTTACTTTTGGCATGGCCATCTCTGTAAGCTCCCCATGGATCCTTGCTGCAGCTACTGTAGCTGTCAGTACACAAGGTCGATTTTGCTGGAACTCCCTGCCTTTCAGAGGCAAACAGTGTTCAATGGGAAGACGATGGGAAGCAACATTCTCTGCCCACAGGAGAGGCAAGGGACAAGGACACAAGTGTGAGGAGCGTCCCGCTGGGAGGAGATGTAGCAGCTCCTGGAGTGAGGCACCAGCACACTCATGTGCAGACAGGCAGGCATCTTTGATTCAGTCAGGTGCTTGAAGTAATGCTGGCTCGCATGGGGCCTGGGCTAGAGGCCCCCTAGCCAGCTGCGGGCCGTACCCAGAGTGGTTCCATCTTGTGCTGACGCGACTTGTCTCCAGGAAGGCACAGCGTCCTGGGTGAGCAAGAGGAAAAAGGGAAGTCCTTGAATCAACCAGGCTTTAGGTTTCTCTTAGTGCATTAGAAACATGAGAAGCCAAGCCAGGGCCTTGGGGGTCCTGATGTGGGTGTACTCGGAGTGGTGGGGGTGATTCCAGGCTGGAAGAAGCAAGGACTCAGAGGGATTGATTGGGGGAAATGGATGAGAGCCAAGATGGAATGTTCTGGATGAGAGCAAGGAACAGGTGGATCGGGCAAAGATCGCAGTGGTCATGAACGTGCACCTCCCACATTGCTGTATCCTAACTGGTTCCTTAAGCAGTTTGTGCTCGTGTTGGGTCAGAAAAATATCCAGCTCTATGGGCACTTGTGTTTAAGAGCGTCAGTATTTTGGCACTGTTTTCTTGATACACTGGTGATGATTAATCTGCAGAGGTGGAAACCAGGTTTTGAAATAAAATCTGATTATAGATGTTTAAGTTTTTGTTTTCTTAATTTTTAGATTTTTTCATTTATGAAGGCAAGGGGAGAGTTTCTTCTTCTCTCAAGGGAGGTTTCTTTTCTTTTTAATAGAAAAAACTTGAGCAGGCTTCCTATATTTGAAAGTCCTAAGTTTTAGGAGAGTGTTTCCTTTTACAGAAATGAGTCTTGAATTATTGAGGAGAAATTTTTCTTCTTCCTATCAGACCACAATGTCAGTAACCTCATCCAGGAACTGATAATTTATAAATATTTGGGGAGTTGTCAAGGTTGAGGGAATAAATAATTTGCCTTTTGAATTAAATATGAAATTATGTTTATATTATTGAAGATCTAAGTAAGATATCAACTTATGTTGAGAAGTTTTGATTCGTTTGTACAGTAAATATTTATCAAAAGTAATCTGTGTCTCTTCAGTAACTACGTTTTATCATTAACTACCATTTTATGTATGAGAATGTGGTAGTGTGACCGGAGGCAGTTTCAGTGTTAATACAAAAGTTCTAACACTTAGGCAAAACACAAAATAATAACAAAATGGAAACGGAAACCTATGAATGTCAGAGGTTGGAGATATTTCTCGTGTTTTAAGGGTGAGTTTGTATTGAAGAAAGTACACTTTGAACAGACTGGGCATTTTGTGAGGTTTTAACAGTGCCTTGATTATAGAAGTTGAATCAAAGCCAGTTCGCGTTTCCCCCGAAACAGCTCAGGTCCAGCCATCACAGAGTAGGACCGCCCTTTGTACACTCCCTGCCTCTCCTTACACTATTGTATTGGCCTGAACTTCACATCGAGAAATACTTGGTTTTTAGGATGTCCATATGCAGAGGTCACAATGTGCTCTGCAGTGTAAGTGCCGCTAGAATGAGGAGGACAGGACTTGAACCCGGCTTTGAATTAACAACTTGGTCTTCCTTCCTGTAGAACCAACCCTCAGGCGTCACTTGATCTGACCCAACTTTTAGGAAAGTAGGGACAGTAAGTCCTCAGCATCACACAGTAACATTCACTTAAAAATCAAGTTATATTCAACTTTGAAGGAATAGCAGGCATTCTTTTAAACCCCTTTTCTTCTTGTTCCAGCGCATAAAGTCTGGCAGAGACGGCAGTGGGGGTACCCGCAGCAAGAGAGAGGGGAGCGCCGGCCATGGTGAGTGCCTCCTGTCACCTTGGGACTCTGGTTAGCACATGGGCCTCTAGAAACAGTTTAAAACAGCCCAGAAATGTCCTCCATCTGCTTGTTTGTTTGTTTGTTTGTTTGTTTGTTTATACATAGTCAAACCTCACTTATTCTAATTAATTTTGTAGGTGGTCAGTCTGACATGTAAATTGAGTGTTTGTAATGTTGGTGGATTTTAGTTCTTCAATAACAATACCTGTTTCTGCTAATTGATTTACAAACATGTTCAGGTTGGATAAGTTATCATAGATGCCCATACTAATGAAGTCTTATGGTGTTATACTGTAGCATTCACAATTTCAGGAAGTACCATGAGAAGTAAGGTGGTCTCACAGCGCGTGGCGGTCCCAGCCTTTAGTCTCCTGTTAGTGCAGGTGCAGTGCCAGTCTGGGACCTGGGGGCATGGTGCCCGTGCCAGCCTTGATCACGACAGCCATGTCTTTGGGGCAGCCATATAAATGCTGTAGGATCTAGGAGGTTTCTATGGTCCTCTGCACCTCTAAATTCCTTGGCTCTGTGATGCTTGTGACATCATCACTTAATTAGGTCTGTTAAACCTTCCTTCCCTTTCCCCCCATCAACAAAACCTACCTTCTTCCTTCTTCTTTGGGGGTAGCAGAAGTTAAACTTAGTAGAAGTGTGGTAGTTTTAAAGAAACTGATTGAGAAAATAAATGCTAAGTGGGGACCTATAAACATAGCTCCATTCTTCCCCATCCATACTTAGCAGTGTCTTGCACATGTGACATGGGTCTGTGTCACCACGGCTGTGTTATACCATTTGTTTGTGTCCAGGAGTTCAGACAAAGGAAGACATGGCCCTTAGCCTAGGCCAGCATTTCTCTTATTCATTCCCTATCGTTCATTGGATTCATACTCCATGTCAGACACTGTACTAAGTGCCCAGGACACTGGGACAAGTAAGACGTGGCCCTTGTGCCATGTCGGGAAAGGAGAGCCTAGCTGGAAAGGCAGAGTTAGGCAGCTAGGAGCTGCAGCTGGGACTAGGGCTCTTCCAGAAGTCAGAGCTCTGCTTTGCCAACACGTGAGGCAGTGCCAGGCACCCATACCTCTAGTTCTGGTGACACAGCCTGGTTCTCCCGCTGAACCTCACAGTCCTGACCTGTTGACCCTCTGGTCACGGGAGGCATTGCCCAGAGCCTGACAGATTCATAGGAGCAGCACTGAACCTGCATCTCCAGAGTGCCCAGGAGGGGGCTGCCACCTCCTGTCTCGTCAGCCTCCTGGTCGCGATGGACATTGACGTCCCAGTACAGTCCCCAGCCCTCAGATGGCCCTTACTTCTGCCACCCTGCCCCAGCTGCTGTTCTAATGTGTTCGCTGACTGCCCGGGGATGGTGGTAGCTGCATTCTGGGTCTGGGTCTGAGACGTGAACCCGGCCCACAGCCTCTATCAAAGTCCCTGGGGCCAAGTGCGCTGTAGAATTCAGCGTTTTCTGGAGCTGAGAGAAATAATATGGTACATGAGCCATATGCATGTAATGCCCATGGGGAGCACCTCTTCATGGAATAAGTATTAATTCCGTGAAACATGAATAGTCACACTCCAGGTAAATAATGACTCAAAACAGCTTCAGGGCAAGTCAGGTTTTATGCCTAAGAAGTTTACACACTGCCGCCTGAACGCTGGGCTTTCAGATGTCTTTGGAGTTTGGAACGATAGCGGTGGGGTCGTGGGCCTGCATGGACTGGAAACAACCTTATGGGCCCAAGGAGCCCAACAGACAAGATGCCCACGTGGGTGACACAAACCACAGGTCAGCAGGCGCAGCCGCCGGGCTCCTGGTATGAGCTCCTGTAAACTGTCCCGTCCAGGGGTGACTGTCGTGTGCAGCCCCTAGGGAACTACTGATTATTGACTACAGTTCCGCACCAGACTCACCACCTCCCTGGATCCCACCCGTCCTCTAAGCACCATAAGTTCAGCTCACAAAACAACCACTTCCAGGAAGTGCTCACAGCCTGTGACACATCCCACTGTTAACCCCTAACCCTCAGCCTGAGTGACCCCGATAGCTGCACAGAAAGTTGGCTTCAGAAACACCAGGCCCCCACTAGAGATGCTGGGGCAGTCCTCAGGACTGGTGTACAGGTTGGTGCTCCATGGGAACCCCAGGAGGACTCCAACTCCAGAAAGGTCAAGGTGCACCTCAGGCCGCCAGGTACCAGGTCCTCTGATGCGAAGAATTGCTCAGCCTCCCTAGATGACCTTCCCCCGTACTCCTGGAACTGCATCCCAGAACAACAGGCCGGGCCTCCTGCAGTCAGGTGAGGTCGCTGACGGACCTGGCCTGACGCCTGTGCAGGGGTGAGGGGCCTTTCTGTTAGGCGTCCACCTCCCGCTCCGGCCTCCCAACTGCTGCTTTTTCTTTTTCGTCTTTAATACATTTTCCTTTATCTGATCCAGTCCATCTCAGTCCAGCACAAACAGTTCTAGTGTACAGACGTGCTTTCTTCTCACACGAGGGCATTTGGGAGTAGAAACGGGGTTACAGAGGTGTTTTTACAAGCTGGGCTCATGTTCCTGCTTCTCTTGGCACAGCTTAAAGCACTCAGCAGCTCCTCGGGGGGACTTGCCAGCTTTCCCTGCCTTTTGCCTTTTGTCCCTTGTTTCTTTGCTTCATCCTGCAGCCCCAGCGGAGTGCCCCTTTGGATGGCGGGCTCGTGTTTGTTGCCCCTTTTCTCTACTTCTCTGCCCTGGCTGCAGGGCATGGTTGTCCTTGGCTTTGAAGTCTGCATAAGCCAAGCTGTGGACCCCTCTCTCTCCGCCTCCCTCCTTTTGCCTTGTGGGGCCCCCTAGAGCACCCTGGGTACGCCTCCATCTTCACCAGCACTGGTCACCCTATGCAGTCACCCACCCACTGTCATAGCCCATTCAGCAATGCCCAGTGCGAGCTCCATGTGAAGGTCGCCCCGAGGAGCGCCCCATCCCCCTCTGACCCATAAAGCCTGTGCCTGCGTGTTTGTGCCCTAACGTGGAAATACTACTCGGCCCTTTTCACACGAATCCAAATGAGGCCGGCCTTAAGCTGGTCTGAGTGCCATGTGTTAACGGCCATGCCCACATGTCAGTTTTTGAGGGCTTGCCTAGGAGCCAGCACCCCAGGGGCGTTCCACATCATCATTAGTGTACATAAATACTATTTCTGACAAGCTTGAGGCCCTTGAAAATTATTCTTTTTTTATGGGCTAGACTAGTCTCATGCAGCTTTATGTTTGCTGTGAATTTGTTCATGAACCTCAGGCTCCCTCCCTCATCAGCGGTTCTCAGGTGTTACCAGAATCGACCGGATGGCCTGTGACACACCTCCGAGGTGCCCTGAGCCAGTCTATCGTGACAGCCAGGCATGCACGTTTCTGACAAGGTCCTGGGGCCACACTTGGAGAACCACTGCTGTATCTCAAATGAGAGAATACAGGATTAAATGTGACACAGTGGGTATAGGAAGGTGGCTGCTACCATTGCCACCTAATTCTAATCCATAGTATGTGGCATTTGTACCCACCCAGCCTCTGGCCCCCGCCCTGGCTGTCACACTGAGGCAATGTGAGTGTCACACACACAGCCCAGAGGAGGGCCACATGGGTACTGAGGTCCTGGTGGCTACTATTGTCATTACTTGATACGAATTGCATTGAAAACCAGCAGTGCTTGCTGTAGAATTTCCAATATCCATGCCGAGTTTTTTGGCACCTTTGTTTGCTTTTACAGAATTAACTTAAAATGAAATGAACTTGTTTTAACTACTCCATGTAAAAATGCATTTCTCTTTTGAATGCTAAATTCGGTGCTAAGGTTTAAGCAGCTCAGTGCCAAAACATCCATCAGCTGAGAAGAAAAATTAAGTCCATCACCGGTAGAGCTGCAAGTTCAGGGTCTTGGTGGTTGGTGTTTGTGTAGCTCACTCGGATAAACTAGATAACAGGAGTGACTGCCAGCTGCATTTAAAAAGCAGAACGTCGCTGCTTGTCACGTGCGTTTGTCCTCGAGGCTCAGAGTGCCTTCCTATGTGGCATGTTCCCTTTGACAGTAGAACTTGTAACTTATTTGTTTGAGTATTGGGTCCATTTTAAGGTTGTGTTTTGTTTATGTGATGCTTAGTGGCTTCCCGCAGTTTTGTTTTTTTTTAAAAGATTTCCATTGGGGAATTGGGGGGATGGGAACAGTGCCGGGGAACTGGGGGAAGGGGAACAGACAAGTTGCTGTCGTTTTGTTCTTCAGTCTAGTTGTGGAGGATGTTGCTCCACTGGCCCAAGTTGGCACTATCACTGCGCTCCTCCTGGGCAAGGCAGATCAGTCACCGGCCTCTGGACGGTCTCTCACTGCAGCTGCTGGCCGCTCACGCTGGCTGCTGGCTACATATGGTAGCCCATGGCAACCCACTGCCACAGAGGCTGCAGCCTACGCCGTCGCCGGCAACTCACGGCAGCCCAGCTCCAGGCCAAGCCGTTGTTCAGCATCTTAGCTGTGGAGGGCAGCGTCACCAGCCTTCACATGTGGGATCCGAACCGGGGCCCTCCGGCGTCCCAAGCCAGCTCCCAACCATCACGCCACTCGGCCAGCCCTTCCTGCAGTTTTTAGTTTACTTTTTCCTACGAAAACATATCTCTTAATTTTGCACTGAAAATGATTTTATTACGAAAATCAGGGGATAACATGACTGACTCAGTGAACAGAAATTCGCTTTAAGGTCCACTTTCTGAGGAACATGGCTTTTATAAAGTACATTGTAACCATGTGTTTTTTAATTTTAAGAATTCAAACGTTTATTTTAAGATTACAGTCCCAGAGTGAACAAGTTCATTGACTAGAATACCTCTGAACAGCTTTGTGGGGCCCCAGTGGTGTCACAGCAAAGAGGGGACATCTCATGCCCAGTGCCCACCATGTATGCAGAGATAAAACGTCACCGTCCCAGGAGGGGAGATAGAAATCTATGTGGATCTCTTCCCCCCAGACACCTAAAGAGGAGCTGCCAGACACGGCCCCTGTGCACTGTGAGGCTGGGAGGTCCACGGCTGGGACTTTATATTAGTGACAAACATTAGAAAATGGTCAGCTGTGCTCATAGCAGCATCAGTGCTGTGCGCAGGTCCTGAAGAAAAGTGTCGTGTCAGGCCACCCTGCTGGTCTAATCCGCAGCCTGTCACCATGTCCTGGCACTGTCACCAGCCGGGTGTCGGCGCCTTTTTCCGTGCAGGCCCAGACAGTGGACGGTGTAGGCTCAATGCCCATCCACAGGCACCTCTGCGAGGACAACATGCACGTAGTACTGCACCTGGGGACACCAAAGTTCAAATGTCCTATAACTTCATGTGTCGCAAAATATTATTCTTTTGCTTTTACCAGCCATTTAAAAATGTATGAACCACTCTTAATTCGCTCGCTGCACAAAAACAAGGAGGGTCCATTCTCCATCAGAGTCTCCATGAATGTTCTTGGTCATGACGGGGGTCCCGGGAATGTCCTTTTACTCAGAGCACTGGTCACAGCTTCCTAGCCCAGGGCTACAGTGGTGCAGGGGACTCCGTCACTGAGCTTTTCCTCTTAAGATGATCTCAGCCTTTCAGTTCAGCCACCCCAAGATCATCCGTCAGAGCGATGAGACTGTGTCTAAGAGCGTGCTCCTGATGCCCTCGTTAGAGGGCACTGCCATCAGTTCCTGGGTGCTGGTGCTCATTCGGCATCCATGGACCCCCTTTTTCAAGTTACCTCATGGTATGTGACCTTGGGCAAGTTCCTTAATCTCTTTGTTACAGTTTCCTCATCCATCAAAGGGGAGTGAGCCTGAGACCTACCTCCCTCAGGGGTCTTTGGGGGGGGGGGGGGGCTTGGAGCTGGCACCTGGGTCCTAGTGTCCACCTCTGGCTATGCTGAAGTGCCTCTAGCTACCTCTGCTTGACACATGACCTTCGCGTTTGTTATTCTCCGAGTGTTGTTTTTCCTGACTCTGCGGGCTCACAGGTACCTAGGCGTGAAGGTAAAAGTCCGCAAATGGACCACTGTCTTACGGTTTATAAAACACGGTTTTAACAAGAGTACTAGAAATGGTATCTACAAATGAGTGTTGGTTTTTGAAGTTTACTTATTTGGGAAGCAGGATATTTATTCCAGTAATGCTGCTGTTAATCAATACATTCGTCAAACTCCTGGAATTTCCATCAGAGGCAAACTACAAAAAGTACAGGAAATGCAGTCTGAAGATTTTACAAATATGTGTAATACACATATTTAAATCTCATAAAGTATGTAAAATATATGTTATATATATCGATAAAACATACACACACGTGCAAGTTTTATACACACAGTTGTTCTTTCCCTTCCTTTTTTCCTGCCTTTTTATCAACAAATCAGCATTTATCAGGTTCCTGACAATCATGGGTACTCAGTAAATACCAATTTCCTTCCAGCTCCTCCTCCCATATCCTTTTTCTATGCCTCGTACAGAGTTAAGCATTTAATATGCAAAATATAATTAAACTGGAGTAATTCATGATCTGCTGTGCTTGCATCCTCACTGTCCCTCCACAGACCCTTCTGCCTCCGAGCGCCCCTCACAGTAGCTGTCAGAACCTCCTCCTGCATCCTCTGTGTCCCCACTAGCTGTCCTTCTGGGTAATGACACAATTAGATCAACAGCAGGGGCCCCACCGAGAATGGCAGCTGGGACAGCATAGGGATGAGTTGGGTCCTAGCAGTGAGCCTTGTGGGATGATGTGAGCGTTGTGTCATCTGTGTGGATGTGACTTTCTTAGATGGTGGGGGTTGGGGGTGCTTTGGACCCGTGGCCATGGGACGCTGCCCCTGACCTTTCGAAAGGGGTGGGGGAAAGGAAGATCAGCTTGTTCATAAGAAAACGACAGACCATCTTGCATGTCGGACTGCAAAGTACCCAGAAGGAAGCTGGACAGTACATTCACGAGGAAGGTCTCCGAGTGCTGTCGGGCATTCTCCAGTATTTCTAGCCTCAAACAAAGCTTCCTCACTTAGGGAATGAGGGTATTTTCCTTAGTGACTGCATCTTAGCTGGTGCTGAATTGAGTATCATCTTGGGAATGAAAGAGAGAGAGAGAGAGAGACCAAGACCAAAATAACTTTGAATGTGTAATGGATAGATCAGAGTTTATAGTTCACCAAAAGAGAATCATTTAAGAAGACACTTAAAAGAGTAAGGGCCCTGTGTTCACAACACTCAGAGGAACTGGAAGAGTTTTACAGAAGGTTTCATTTTGGATAGCACTTTCAAATGCTGAGAAACTGATAGGGGAAGTTGACAGGCTTCCTAACTTAGGGAAGCGGTGGGTGGAGGTTGAAGAATTATCAGACATGTGTTGATTAACTGAGCCTTAAAGACTGAAAGGGGGACTATTGGATTCTCCACTAAGACAGTGCTGGAAGCCTAAAGGCAGCAGTCTTGGCACATGGCTGGAGGCAAGCACCCGATTTCCATGATGTAAGGAGCACGTGGGATGCAGGAAGGTGGCGGAGGGGAAAACTTCTGTCAGGTGTGGCAATGAGTATGCAGCCTCACCAATAGATAATCTGGGAAATGCAAGTACCCTGGTGGCTGGCGGCAGAGCTGCAAAGGACAGCCCGGATATGAGGAGGAGGTGCAGGGGCTTTCCCTATAAACGAATGCATCTGCTGCGAGCGGACCATGTGGGCATTTGGTAATGCTCGGGAATGCTCCTCACTGCCTTTAAAAGGCCCACACCCTAGACTCAGGCAGCCAACCACACACACACACACACACACACACACACACACACACACGTTGGTCACACCATTAGAATAGAAAACACACCATTAGAATAGAAAACACTGAGAATAAACTCAGTGCCCAGCGGGAAGTAATTCCAGGATTAGTTGTGTTCTGCACTGTTGAGTCACTGGGCAGGTACCACAGGCCCGTCTCCTTGCTGGGGACCCACATCCCACTTCCTGGCCTGAGAGGTGACGCAGCTCCTGACAGTCTCATTTGCAGCCAGAGTGCAGTGACTAATAGTAATTATCCAGTGTGGTTTCTTCTTGCTTTTCTGTAAACAAAATAATTTTCACTTAATAGTGTACTAAAATGAACAAAATAAGAACAAAAAGGAAAATCATGTTTTTATTGGATTTTTAAAATGTGGTATTAGTGTGGCATCATGGAAATTATTCATAGTCAATGTTTCCGGTAAAAGTCCCCAGAGGCTCTAGAGGGCTGGAGGTGGTGGCCATGTCTCCTTCCCTTGGCCACGTGTACCAAGTGGGAGCACAGTCAGTGCTCATCGGAATTTTAAAATATCATTGATGGGATTAAGGTTAAAGAAATCTGCAATTTTCTTATTTTCATTGCTAGTGTAAATGGATTATGTACTCAATTTAGTAAACTCATTGATCTTAAACCTGATAAAATTTTGACCATTACAGAATTAACAAAAATGAAGTACTGTGTTTGCCATGTATGATGCGCACCCACGCTTTTGGCCCAAACCTTCAGGGAAAAAATCTTTCATCCTAATTTTTTAATTCAAATTTTTATTTATTTACATTAGGTACTTGTTTTTTTGTATTATAAAGGGATTTTAGTATTTATTTTTTAACATATTATGGTATAAGAAATTTTATGGAACAAATAATTACAAAACACAAGAACAGATACAAGGTATAAGAAATTTCATGTACCGGTATCAAATTTACAATATTTATGCATCATAGGCCAAGAACTCTTCGCCTTTGCAAGTTTGTAGTAAGTTCAACAAAATCAATGATTGTATTCCAGGGTATTACTTTGCATACAGATATCATTATTGATTTCTAGAGTTATACTTTTATCATAAGCATAAATAAAAGAATTAAAAACATTTATATAGATATGGAGTTAGTACTACCCATGTATGTAATGTACACCCTTATTTTTCCTCACAAATTTGGGCAAAAAAGTGCAGATCATACACCGCCAAATATGGTACATTGCTTTCCATCTTCTCTTTACAGCTTTTTTCTGCTTTCAGTTTATCTACAACTATAAATAATTTTCATGCTGTAAGGCATATTCTTTCTAAATAAGTAACAACTGTCTTCCCGTGGAAAGTGAGTTCATTTTTATTTGAAGAGAACATGAGGTGGAAATTTGTGTAGTCAGCCTCTTTACCTAATTTGTTCCATGAATAGAGCCTGTGTTATAAAGCTCACTTTCTCACACACACAAAAAGAGCTCCTATATAAAAACTGTAATATTGTAAAATATTACAAATAGGTCGCCTTCTGAGTATGAGTTGCCTTGTAAAAACACTGGCAGGATGCGGGCTCCCCCAGTCTCAGGATTGCAGACTTCATTCATGAGGCAGCAAGAGGGTCGGGCTGCTTTGGGGACAGCAAGAGGGTTCCGCACAGGACTGCAGAAGCGATGCTGAGTTTCCTTGTCTGGATGTTTCACTGTCGTTATTCAGACAGCCATGTGGCAGAACTAGGAATGTGAGCAAGGCCACACTATTCATGGAAACGGTCATCTGTATGAAAAGTAAGCCCTTTCCATGCATCCTTTGCCAAAAGAAGCATGATTATGCCAGGGGCAGTGACCAAGCTGCAGTCAGAAAACCTGGACTGGGTGTCAGCCTTGCAATGCACTGAACTCTCAAACAAGTGACTTCACCTTCCCAGACCTGCTTTCTCACCTGAAAAAGAAAGAGGTTAGACTTAGCCTTTGTAATGATGTTTGTGTTTCTGCCAACTGTGAAATTATTGCAGACTTCTGTTTCTAGCAATAAGATGGACTGAATACAGCACTCTCCTCCTCACAGAGCACTCCCGAACATGGAGGGCTGAGTATTAAAAACAAGAAAATGAAAAACACTTCTTAAATGCATAGCTGAGGTGGGGGAAAAAAAAGAAGGAAATTCTCTGCAGACCAAAAATGAGCAGAAAATTTAAATGCAAAGACATAAGTAAGAGCAGGAGCCCTAATTCCTAGTGGCCTAGAGCCTGGGTTTATAGGCTACTCGTGGGGACCGAGAGACAAAGTCTGGAGCACACAAAAGGTTAGAGGTCAGATTAAAGAATGCCCTTCATAAAGCCAGGACCCCTCAGTGGATCAACTAGAGAAGAATTCACCCACAAGAATGGGTCACCACCTTGGCTCTGTAGGAGTGAGCAGGAAAAGAACCCTTGAAAATGCCTGACCATCAGCCCTCACTCATGTGGTTTTGGAGCAAGAACATATGATTACCTGTGTGGCTTGAACCCAAAGCTGGAAATTTGGTCTAGGGTGGAATTGAGTTGGTGGTGCTCCCAGGGGCCTAGAAGAAATAATCTTCATCCTCCCTGGGGGCATAAGTCTCAAAGAATTCCTTCAGATAAAGTTCTAAAAAGCGAGAACCTACAACTCTGAAGAAGGCCTGAATGCATGAGGAAATAAGCCTCCTGAGTGAGCAACAGAAGCTATGGAATCTTATCTTCAAAGACTACAAATATTGTGATCAGATAAAGTCTAGATTTTAATAGCAAGACTACAGATATCTCATATTTTCTGAACTCTAGAGCTGAATAGATTCAGATACCTTTTTTGAGATAGGGTTGTTACCCTCTGCTGTCTGAACTCTAAACACTTGCTATCTAAAATTTAGGAGTCAGATAACACAGTGTCTCTCATGGTCCAAATTCTCACTATGCAAACTCAGGAATCAAATTCAGACAGTGGGGAATACTTATGTAAAAGAATATAAAAAACTTAAAAAACCGAATTGAACTTATAAAAATGAAAAATATAATTGAAATTAGAAACACAATCGATGGTTTAAAGCAGGGGTCAGAAAACTACAGTATATAGTTGGATATTTTTAATAAGAACCATCCAGCCACTCTGTGTTTTGATTGGGGAGTTTAATCCATTTACACTTAAAATAATTACAGCTAGAGAAGTACTTACTATTGCCATTTTGTTATTTTTTTGTATGTCTTACAGTTATTTTGTGCTTTTTGTCTCTTGCTGTCTGCCTTTGTATTATGTTGATTTTCCTTTTTTTGTAGTGACATTCTTTGATTCCTTTCTCATTTTCTTTTGTGCATCTTCTTTGTGGTTATCATGGGGATTACATAAACATCCTATAGTTATAACAATCTATTTTAAACTAATAACTTCAATTGAATATAAAATCTCTACTTTTTCCATCTCCCTTCCCCACTTTATGTTACCCATGTTGCACGTTACATCTTTTTATATTTTGTATTCATTAACATGGTTTTGTAGTTATTTTTATGTTTTTATTGTTTATATTCTTATACCTGAATTAAAACACCATGACAACACCATGACATTGTTACAGGATGCTGCATTTGTCTGTTTACCTTTACCAGGGAGCTTTATATTTTCATATGCTTTCATGTTGCTGTTTAGTGTCCTTTTGTTTCAACTTGAAAGACTGCCTTTGGTAGTTTTTGCAAGACCAGTGATAAACTCCCTTAGCTTTTGTTTATCTGGGAAGGTCTTTACTTCTTCATTTTTTAAGGAAAGTTTTGCCAAATATAGTATTTTTTTATTGGCAGCTTTTTCTTTCAGTACTTTGAATGTATCACCCTACTGCCTTCTGGCCTGTAATGTTTCTGCTGAGAAATCTGCTGACAGTCACATGCCAGTTCCCTTGTACATGATTAGTCACTTTTCTCTTGCTGGTTTTAAGGATTCTCTCTGTCTTTGACTTTTCAGTTTGGTTATAATGTGTCTCAGTATGGGTCTTTTTGGGTCCATCCTAGTTGGAATCCTTTGAGCTTCTTGAACTTGGATGTTAATTTCCTTTCTCATATTTGGGAAGTTTTGGTTCATTATTTCTTCAAATAATCTCTCTGTCCTGCCTCTTCTTCTGGGACTCCCATAATAATATCCCATAAGTCTCTTAGGCTTTCTTCACTTTTCTTCATTTTGTTTTCTTTTTGTTCCTCTGACTCTATAATTTCAAATGACCTATTTTTGAGGTCATAGATTCTTTATTACGTTTGATCATGTCTGTTTTTGAACACTTCTAGTGAATTTTTCACTTCAGTTATTGTATGACTATAATCTTCAGCTCTAGAATTTCTATTTGGTTATTTCTAACAGTTTCTTGTTGATAGTCTTATTTTCCTCATGCTTCAGTTTTCTGATTTCATTTATTGTCTATGTTCTCTTGTAGAACACTGAGCTCATTTAAGACAATTATTTTGAATTTTTCTGTCAGGGGAGCCATAGATCTCCATTTCTTTAGGGTCAACTTCTAGAGATTTATTTTGTTACTTTGGACCATGTTCCTGTGTCTTTGTGTGTCTTATTACTTTTCGTTGTGTTTTCTTCATTTGAAAAAACTGCCACTTCTTCCAGTCTTTTTGTACTGGCTCTGTACAAGGGCAAGACCCTTCACCACTCAGCCCCGCTAGAGATTATGGGAGTTTCTCAAAATTTTTATGGAATGCATCTTCTGTTTCTACATGTATGTAACTTCCCAGTTAGAGAGATTTGATGGTTTCTTTCTCAGGCTTTGTAACCTTTTGTTCCTCTGGTGTCTGTCTATAGTACTGAGGATCTCGGCACTGCAACAAGCTGCTTGAGCCCTCTTTTGTTCCCTGCAGCCCCTAGGCATCCAAGATATGCCAATTCCTCATTAGTGCTTTGAACCAGGTTAGACAGAAACCAGACCCTCAGGCAGCCGCTGCTCCCCCTCCTACACCCCCCCACACCCCCGCCCCAAAGCAGCCATGTTGGATGTACATTCCACTCTGATCATGAAGGAAGAAGCCACAAGCTGGACACGTTCTCCTGATCACAGCAGGCTGTGCCGGCTTCTGTGTTCAGTGGAGAGGTACTCTGGTGCTGCCACAGCCACGGAGCCCTCTTCTGTTTCTAGCAGTTCGCAGGCATCTGTGAGCACTCCAGGTCAGGCAAGACAGAAACTCAGGCAGTTCCCTGAGAAACCCAAACGTTGGATGTATGTTAAGCTCTTCTCTATCCCTCCCACAGGAGAACCTGCAATTTGGGCTTTTCCTCCCAATTGTAGGTCTGCCGGCTTGAGGATAGGGGCTGACACAGTTGAAATGAAATGGCTTTTCTCACCTGTTGCAATGCAGTTGCTCTTGGCTTGGAGCTTGCCTGGGGGACTGCCACTTCCTGACTGCTTTCTAGAGCTCCCATAAAAGCTTTTTGAGGCTGGCCGAGTGGCGCGATGGTTAAGAACTGGCTTGGGACGCCAGAGGGCCCTGGTTTGGATCCCACATATGAGGGCCAGTGACACTGCCCTCCACAGCTAAGATGCTGAACAACAGCTCAACCTGGAGCTGGGNGGTTTGGATCCCACATATGAGGGCCAGTGACACTGCCCTCCACAGCTAAGATGCTGAACAACAGCTCAACCTGGAGCTGGGCTGCCGTGAGTTGACGGCAATGGCGTAGGCTGCAGCCCCTGTGGCAGTGGGTTGCCATGGGCTACCGTATGTAGCCAGCAGCCAGCAGCCGCAGTGAGCGGCGTGCGACTGATGTGCCTCACCCGGGAAGAGCACAATGACGGTGCCAACTTGGGCCAGTGAAGTAACGTCCTCCACAACTAGACTGAAGAACAAAGGGACAGCAACTTGTCTGTTCCCATCCCCCAATTTCCCAATAAAAAAATCTTTAAATAAAAAAAAAAAGCTTTTTGGACGCACATTGTGTTAAGTCAATACCTTTCTAAGGAAACAAGGCTTGGGACTTTCTATTCTGCTAATTTGCTGACTGCAAAACTTTAGGTATTTTGATATGTTTACCAAATTAATCTCAGAAAATTTGTTCATTTCACTTGCTAATCTGATATTATTAAAATCTTGGCCATTTTATTTTATTAATTTTTAAATCTTGGCCATTTTAATAGGTGATGCTGAATCTTACATTTAGAATTATGTGAATTTTAATTTATGCAATATTTGATACCTACAAAAGCATCCATGTAGCGCTGTTGTGAAGCATATTAATAAATTAAAATTAATGAATCCATCACAAAGCATGAGAAACAGAACATTACTGTTCTGCTTTCCTACCTGTGTGCCTTTTCCTGTTCTACCTCCTGCCTCCCCATAACCACACATAACCACTCTGAGTTTTATATTTTACATATATTTAGGTTTACATTTTTCAGTTTTTGTCTTTTCATATACAATTTCATCATGTATACAAACAATACATTTAATTTTGCTTGTGTTTAAGCTTTCTAAAAATGGTATCATTTTGTATATAGTGTTCTGGCTTGCTTTTTTCACTTAATGTTTCTAAGGTTAAGTAAGGTTAACCATTTTTTTAAGTTTATTGTTCATTCATAATGCCCACTTTGGGAATTATGTCTTTGTATACGTTGTCCATTTTACAGGGTATTCTTTTTTTCTGGTATAGGAAAGTTTCTAGATTCCTTCTTACTCTAAATTCCCTGAGTTTAAGATTTTTCTCTTACAAAATAAAAGTATCACTTGGAAGTTTAAGTGTTAACTGGTTGATAATTCAGATAAATTGATCTCCCAATTCTATTTTCTGAACCTATTTGTTATTTAACTTCCTTCTAGGAAATAGTAATTGTTGTTTGTGCTATAATGAAAAGATTATAATAACTCATTTTATTATTTAGGCATAAAACCCACCCAGACTTGCAAATACTTATTGACCATTTGCATCTGCCCATGTGGCAATGTTAGTTGGTTGAAATGAGGAAACAAGGATGTTCACAATGTACCCTCGTGGACTTTATAGTAGAAAAGGTTTAAAAATTGTATTCATGGCTTTTCAGTTGGACCGTTGAAGTTTTCTGAGGAGGTATTTTGCATTTTTAAAGGTTTGCTTTTCCCACAGGACGGAATCCTTCAGGCTGGGAATTACACATGAGGATTTCAGAAGGGCCTGGGGTGCTGAGGGAGATGTCAGGGTTTTGTTATATTCATATAGATAACTTACATGTATGTGAAAAAGGAAGTAAATGTTACCTAGAGCAATAGTTTGCAAACTTTCTTGACCTGAGTTCACTCAGGCACCCATTTATACTTTTAGATGGAAAAAATTTGACTCAATTGCACCAAAAAATTAGAGGAACAAATTAGCACAAAAAAATAAAATGTAGACACATTCAATGCATTAAACTAAGGTATTTTCTTTACAGTAGTATCAACAATGGGGGGGGGAAATAGTAATGTTTTTGATAAGAATCCCAAGAGGGCTTCTAATTTTGAATCAGTTGGCCAACCGTCAAATGTAGGGTTTTAAAGACCATCTTGTTTTGATTTATTCCCAGAGACATGATCAATAAGCCAAAATATGAAGTGTACCCAGAAACGATCAGTGCATATCAGCTGAATACCCTAATTAAAAGTGAAGCTTCCATAATAGAAAAAAATAACATTTTAGGAACGTTAAGGGGGAGAAATGGAAACTGTGGAGCTAGGGGAGTGGTTCTTTTAAAAAATATAATGGAAATTTAGGGTTAAAAGTACCACTAATGTTTCCTACTAATGTGAGTGTTCAGCTATGTGAAAATCTTCAGTGTGAAAATCTACTATGTGAAAATCTTCAGTGACATGGGCTGCATTATTTCCCATGGCAGCCATTCCATATTCAGACACTATAACCCTTTTCAAGTTTTCCTTCTACTGAGCCCAAATCCACTGTACTATCCAGGGCAGCTCTCATCCTCTTCCACATGGACATCCTTCTACTGTCTGAAGAAAGCTGGTCGTGTGACCTGGGTCCTCTCCTGCCTGGGCTGAGCTTACACGGCCTCCTCTCTGGGCGTTTAGGACCACTCAGCAGCCCGTTTGTTCTTTCTCCAGTGGCTTTTTGTTCTTTGCTAGATTATACTCATCAGAGTGGCCTCTTCACAAGTGAGCTTACAAAACTGAAGGCTGTAACCAGCACACACACAAAAGCATACATATACACACTGCTCTTAAGAGGTGTTTCCCAGCAGATTTTTTCTACATTTCAGAAAACAGGAATTACGTCCCTCGGAAGTTGGCTTCCGGAGGAAGCCTGGCTGTTTCTTGGCAAATAAGTGTGTTTTAGCTGAGTAACGTAGTGTTATGTTTTCTCAATGTGTTAAACAAATGCATTTTTATGTTTGTGCTTTCAGAGAGTGGCCAGAACTGTAGTGCCAGTAGTAAAGGTGAACGACTAAGTGCCAAACTCAGAACTTTACCTGGGACAAATGAACCTTATGAAAGTAGCAGTAACAAAGAAATAGGCAAGTGCCGGTGCCCCCACCCAGTGCCCATGGGCACAGCAGATCTGAAGAAGACTGGTGAGATGGCAAAGCCGTGTACTTGGCATTAAGAATTTCATGTGGACAGACTACGTCTTGGATGACTTGGGAGAGCATTTCTCTTCACTTCACTCTGAGTTGTTCAGTTTTGATTACAAGACTAATTGGTTTCACATTTGGTTTGCTTTTTATATTACTCTAATGCAACAATCTCTTTTGAAACCTAGATGCCTCCTACGTGGACCCACTTGGCCCTCAAACAGAAAGACCAAAAACTGCGGCCAAAAAAAGAGTCGAGGAGGAGGATTTTGCTGATGAAGACTTAGGAGATTATTTGCTTCCAGAATAATATGGACATTATATGTTATTTATTAAAGGGAAGGAAACACCTTACAGTTAATACTCATGTTAAACTTTGGATTAAATATATAAACTTTAATTTTGTTCACTGTGAAAGCTTTAAATAAGTGTATTCTGTTCTCTAAGTATGGGTTTAAATTTTGTTTTGGTTTTAATGGAATAAAAACACATGAAATTAATACTTTGTGCCAGTGACTTTCTTACCCTTTTGAAAACATTGTCCCCCAGTAAGAACTAAGTTTTGTTGCCCGACCTAGTACCCACCCCCCCCACACACACACGTACGTATAGGTATGTGTGAGTAGTCACAGATATGTACCCCTATCACCACAGTGTGTGCTATTTTCTATAATTTCATTTTAAAAAGTGTTATGAGAACACTAGGTTGATTTCATGATTTGCAGCTTGGAAAATACTGTGCTATCACACATCACTGATTAATCTTTATTCAAGTTAAATTACTTCAAGTTTGAAATTTTTAAGTCTTTGGAAGTTTTGCCTGAAGGGGATTATAATATTATTAAAATGGCACATTTTAGAGGCAGTACAAAGTATAGTAAGGGAAAATATGAAACCATGTGCCCATTGCTCTTTTCTGTAGTTCCTTCGTACCTTCAGCCAAGTGGCGTGTACCGATAGCACTGAGCAGTGACAACGCTAAGACTGCCTTTCCCATGTGTGACATAGGGCGTGGGAAGGGGCCAGGACCACACGCATTTCTTCTTAGTGATGTGGACACTAGAGGAATCACAGTGACGGGCGGTCACAACTAGCTCATCGTGAACCCTTCTTTAGGGAGGATGGACCCCTCCACCTTATTATTAGATATAACAATGTCTGTCCAGTGTGCGCGCTTTGGTGCAGGAGACAAAACCAGAACCAGACCATTTTCCCTGGTCCTAGGACCGGTGAGGAGCCCAGGGGGAGGCAGCCAACAAATGCACTAACGTCCAGTATGTGCAAGATTCTGGAGCCACAGAGCAAGACCCCGTCCTCAAGGTGCTGAAATTCTGGTGGGAAGCAGACAAGTGTATTTTTAAAGGGCTTTAGGGATTGCTCAGTGCAATTAAGAAAATAAAATGGAGTGATGTGATAGGGAGTGAGTACGGAGGGAAAGTGACTTGGAGCAAGGGGTTTGAAGCTGCGTTTGGATGTGGTGTGGTTATTGGTGATGGCAGTGTCTGGGGTCTGAGCCTATGACCTGACAGCTGAGAGGTGATGGGAGAAAAGACAAGTGGAGCCCAGCTAGTCATTCAGAGGACAGGGTGTGAGTGAATCATCTGTGTGGGTGTAAAGGTGCCAGCATGGCTGACAGGAATGATGCTAACCAAGAAGGTGACAGCAGGAACGGAAACCACACTGGGGAAATCTGACTGCCCTTTAAAGGTCTGGGGAGGGTGGGTAGATATGTGCATCAGTAACCCAACACGTTCCTAGAAGACTTTCAGCACTCTCCATGCTAAGGAGTCTTACAGCCGTGCCTGGTGTTGGGGTGGCTGAGTGACCATGGGGTGAGAGGGAGGGACTGAAGGCAACTTAAATCAAATTTACGGGACTATGAGGATGGTGACATCTTCAGTTGAGAACACTAGAGAGGCATTAATTTCTAAGGGAACATGACGAGCTTGGTTTTGAGTGCTTTGCCTTTTTCTCACTTGTGTGTCTCAAATCTGGATTTAATTATTACGTGATTTCACGTGTTCATAAGTATGTTCAGATTTAAAGGGAACTGACTGTGAATTGGACAACTAAAACACTTTGCACCTGCTTATAAGACACTTTCTCAACTCTGTTCAGACTCACAAAGACGAATTTTATGTTCTATCAAATAGGTGAGCATTTTCAGTAGTTTGTGATCTTATCACAGTGAAAACTATTGGAAAGTAAATATTTTCCACTTCCAAGGTCACGAAGGGACCAAGGTCATGAAGGGAAAAGAGAGAAGTTACCATGTTATCAGACAGTGGAAGGCATATTGTTGAATAATATGCAGAATTAAGAGCCTGGCACTGTGTCACCTTACATATGAAAGGGTGCTGTAATGACACTGAGTATTCCAATGCAATGTGATGACAGTGTCTCCTAAAGGGCCCCCACATTTTCTTTTATCAAATAAAAAATAAGTAGTAATTGAGTATTTATATCTTTATTTCCATTTCACCAGAAAGGAAACAAAGAACATTAACAGTTTGTCTACTAGTCAGAAAATGGTGTTTTATAACCTCAAAAGAAATGTCCACTCACCAAGAACTGTAACTCTCTTAAATTGGAGATTTCTGTGGGACTTTTGGCAGTAAATAACATAATCCCTAAGCTCTTCAGCTGTAGGATAGTCAAAACGTATAAAAGTGTGCTTTTCTTGCCCAGCATAACAAAGGTAGCTTAACCAATGGTTTTCCAGGTAGTCAAACACCAAGGCTGCAGACCATTCAGGAAGCCTTAACAGGTGTTTTCTACGCTTTCGAAAACCTTTCAGCGGGTAACAATCTTTTGTTTTTATTTGTTTTAAAGTATGACTGCTGTAAAATGACCATATTCATGAGCCTACCACCTAAAAGGCATTAAGCTTAATTTGTAGAATGAACAAACGAGCACGTTTTCTTGTGTTCTTGCAGTATAACACGCATAGTTCCTTTATTTAAGTATATTTCGTCAAATTTGTTCACAGGCGCTCAGGCTTCTTTGACATGACTGTATTTACAATGAAGGAAGGACACCCGACATCGGGACAGACCAACCAAGCGATGCGCACGCACAGCCGTGCAAGTACGGTTGGGGGTTAGCACTTTGATTTCTGAGTCGATAGTGACGCGTGATTATTTTCTGGGCTTTAGGGGAAACAGAGCGGTGTCCTGTCACCTGCTGGAGAGCTTTGAACAATCTGAGGTGCTTCTCTGAACGGCGGCATCTCAGAGGGAAAGTCGTCCTGCAGAAGCCAGGCCTTCCAGGGTGTGAACTCGCTTTCTCCAGGTGGCCCGCTGTGTCGTCGCAGAGCTTTCGTTGCTAGAAGAGTCTCGCCCTGGGCCCACTGTCCCCTCACTGGGCAGGGCTGGCGGCGCTCGGCCGGCCCCCGCGGCCCCCGGCGGTGGGGCGGCGCCAGCCCTGGGCCGAAGCCCCTCCTCCGCTCGGCCAGCCCCCGGCCCAGCCCTCGGCGCGCGGCTCTGCGTGGCGGACGGGACGGCGTCTCCGGGGACATGCGGTCACTCGTGAGTACACGCTGTGGGCGGCAAGCTCCCCGGCCCCGGCTGGTTCCCGGGCCCCCGCGGCGGGCCCCGTAGGTCGGCCGAGCGGGGCCCGGGCCGCGCGGAGCGTCACAGGCACTCGCAGCCCGCGGCGCAGCAGCCCGGCCGGCACACGCACACGGGCACGCGCACGCCGCAC
>NW_017731528.1:511614-516113 GCF_001890085.2 Hipposideros armiger | reverse complement strand
CGCCCATCCTCCGCTCGGCTCCGCAGGTCTGGGCGCTGGCAGCCGGCGTGCTGCTGGCGCTGGCGCCGGGCCGGGCGGGCGCCCCGAGGACCAGCAGGCGGCCGGCGCGGCCTCGGGGCTGCGCGGACCGGCCTGAGGAGCTCCTGGAGCAGCTGTACGGGCGACTGGCGGCCGGCGTGCTCGGCGCCTTCCAGCACACGCTGCAGCCCGGCCCGCGCGAGCAGGCGCGCAACACCAGCTGCCCAGGGGGCCGGCCCGACCGTCGCTTCCGGCCGCCCACCCCGCTGCGCAGCGTGTCGCCCTGGGCCTACAGGTGAGCCGGGCGCGGGCGCGGGCGTGGGCAGGGGGCGGCGGTGGGGGGCAACGGGACGGGGAGCGAAATGGGTAGGTGATGCGGGCAGCTGGGGAGAAGGGTTGACGGGAGTGTCAGGCAGGTGGATTGAGGGGGCGGGGCCACGTGGGTGTCGGGGGCAGGTGGGAAGGGAGGCGACGGGGTTGGGGGCAGTTCAGTTCCACAAAGCCCCATCACCTCTCTTGAAGGAAACCTGCAGCTCTTTACAGCCATGTGGCACATAACGTCTGGGTGGGACCCACTGGATGGGACCGTGTGTATAGGATGGTGGTTGTGGAAGATAACGGAGCTATGACATCACTGTCCAATTGCCTAGTGATGTCATAGCTGTTCTAATGCTGTAGCTCAACACATTCCTCACTGTGGTGATGCTGGTGTAAACGGACCTACTGTGTTGCTGGTTGAATGAAAGTACAGCACGTACGATTATGTACAGTGCATAGTACTTGATAATAAACAACCACCTTACTGGTTTATTACTCACTAGACTATACTTTTTATCTCTATTTTAGAATGTACAATTTCTACTTCAAAGAGTTTGCTGTAGACCAGTGCACCGTGTTGCACGGCCAGCAGCTTGGGACATGTCACATTTACCCGCCTCTTGATTTAATCTCCTGTGTTTTGTACAGTGACAGGCTGTGCAGGCTGGCAGCCCAGGAACACTAGGCTGTACCACACAGCCCAGGTGTGCCGTCGGCTGTACAGTCTAGGTGTGCGTCCGTGCCTCTGTGATGTTCACAGAATGACGGAATCGCCTAAGGACGTGTTTCTCAGGATGTGCTCCCTGTCATTAAATGACACATGACTGTATTTACCTTCCTGTTATTTCATATGCAACAGCTGTTTCTTGAGCACCTGTTCTCTGCCAGGCACAGAGCTTGGTTCCACAAGGGACCACGCCAAGTGGTCCTTTATTCACTTTTGTAGGATTTTGTACAGGGTCCTGTGGAAGTCTACAGACATTTCTTCAGTGCCTATGGTGGTGCAGGGGCTGCTGGGCCTTGGACCCCGGAAGCCTTCTGAGCCCTTTAGCTTACAATGCAAGGGAGGAAAGGAGAGATAATTGGGAAATAAACCATAATACAAGGCACAACATGATTTGACTTGAAAAGATGACCATGTGATAGTTTAAAGTGGTAGGTGGGAGAGGATTTTGGAGGATTAAAATGGCACTTGAAATGCACTTTGGAGAGTGGGTGTAGTTCCAATATTGCTAAAGACCTCATCTCAGAGGGAAAGGGGCGTTACCCAACTCAAGGGGCTCGCTGCTTGGAGTGTTCTATTTAAGAATGGGATGTGGCTGTCATTAGGTAATTTTATTTACTTGCAGCAAAGAAAGGAGATGGGATTCACATCCAAAGATGTCTTCTGAAAGGGAGACTTAGCTTATATATATCACATGTTGATTTCTTCTTTGAAGTTGTGAAAGTTATTGGGTTCGGTTCCTGGTCCAGCTCATCTGCTGACAGCTGCGTCTGCAAAATAACTGCTATGTTTTAACATTTAACAGGAATAGCATTTAGTAAGAACCGCCCATGACTTGAGACCTTTGTCCTATCAGCAGCAGCATGCAGAAAGGGGAGGCTAGCGCATTCTGGGGTGTGTGCCGTAGCAAGAGTGCCCTCAGCACACATGCCCTCAACACTCCCCTCCTCTGCTGTACTGCTGAGGGTCACCGCCTTGAGGGGCTCAGTCTAGCTGCACAGGAGAAGCCCTCACATTGACACAGATGTCTGAAAAGGCTTCCAGAGAAAGAGCTGATAGGACAAAGGTTCAAGTCATGGGTGGTTCTTACTAAATGCTATTCCTGCTAAATGTGTGATGGGTCCAGGCTTCAGGCCACACAGCTGTGGAGCTGTGCAGGGAAAACAACAGTTTTGTCAAGCCAGCCTGGGTGCACCAGAGTCCCCACCTCCTGGCTAGTGGGCCTCCCTCCTCCCGGCTACTCTGCAAAGGACCAAGTTCACTGTGGGCCAGCCTCCCGCCCGGAAGTCAGGCACACAGCCCCCTCCAGCCCTCCTGCTCCTCACGCATCTGATGCCCTCAGGATTCCCATGTCCAAGCATTCGTTCTGGTGGCTTCATGCTCTTGCTTTCTCCTTGTTTCTTCCCACCATCCAGAGCCCAAAGTGTGGACTGTTAGATAATCCTTTCTGCGTCCTCCTATTATACTTTTAATCAGCTCAGCAGCATTAAAGAAACTTGGAAAATCTCTCAGGGCAATAGCTTAGCTTCTCTGGACAGAAGCCGCTCCCTCTGCATTTTTCTATGACGTCTAACCTCCCCAGGCAAACAGATGCCCCCTAGTGGCTGAGGGCCTGGGGGCCAAAAGGCGGAAGAGTGTAAGCAGAGTTTTTTCAAGATCTCCCACTGGCGTGTCTCCCTGTTTTTGGCTTGGGTTGTTGGTGGTATTTAAGCACAATGGGGAGACAGAAGAAGGAACAAACAAGTTTTTTGGAAGGAAATGAATTCAGAGCTGGACCCATTGAGTTTCATGTGCTTGACAGGTACACAGGTGTAAATGACCAGTGGGCCCTGGAAGTGTGGTCTCAGGAGAGAGGAGGCTGGAGTATAGGTGGGTGTTGTCAGCCCTAGAATTCTACACACAGTAAGTTAAGCCGAGCCGCCCCTGTCGCCTCTCCTGGGGACTGATACCTGCGCCTCCCACAGAGCGATCCCGGGGGCAGGGGGCCAGCTCCGGGGTTACAGACAGGAACAGCACGCAGCGTTGAGTGGTCCTGGCCTGGGATGCCCCATCTGCCCAGGGAGCCTTTGTGCTGTGTGTGGGGGGCCTGGAAGAGGAGCTGCATCTATGTCTGGCGGCTGGCAGTCTCATCTGTGGTGTTTGTCATATGATTTTGTGACTGATGAAATTGCTCCCCAGGAAGCTTGTGGCCTCTGAAGGAAGGGCAGTTTTCTAGGGACAGGCCATGGGCCAGGATGCAGATGGCTAGATACTAAAGCTGATCCTTCCCTTTGCTGCCAGGAGGCTGCCTCTCTGCCAGGTGGGGTGCCCGGTTGGGTGTGTGCCCCCCTGGGGGTCCTGAGGCTGGGACCAGAAGTGTATTTCAGGCTAAAGGCAGAGCACTTAAGAACGGTGGAAATGGGCTGCAGGTCAGAAATACTGAAAGGCACAGAGGGACCATTCTACGTGGATACAACAGGCTTCGAAATACAGACCTGGAGTGGCAGGTGGCTTGCCATATCTTCAGGGGACAGCGGGGCATTCAATAGGTGGTGTTGGGATGGCTGAGTAACCAGCTGGAAAAAATACAATTGGATCTCATTCCTATATGAAAATAAATTCCATTTATTCCATAAAAAATAAAACTGGAAAACAGATAAAAACACAGCTGTGTAGTAGCTCACAGACCCCCAAAGTCATGAGACAAAATTGACGAATTCAGTTACTTCAGCATATGCCATTTTTTCTTAGCGAAACTTACAAAATAAAAACACAAAGGTAGACTGGGAGAAACACCACAGCCCATGTCACAGAGGCTCCTTTCCTGAAGAGCTCCTACCAGCCAGTGAGAGGAAGGTGTCCCGGAATGGTGAGCAGTGGCCGTGGGCAGTACCCAGGCAGGATGGTCGGCACATGACACAGACAGCTGGCCCAGGAAGAGATGCTGGGCTTCAGGGACAGGAAGCCAATTGCTTATGAAAACTACGCTGAGAAGCCTTTTTCTTTACTTTTTTTTTGGCAAGGGTACAGGAAAAAGCATTCTTGTACAGTAGAGGTCTGTGCGCGTTGGTACAACTTTTATGGAGGGCAGTTGGGTACTAAACATCAGCATTTTAAATTGGCATGCTCTCTGATGGAGCAAAGATGTGACTCAGATGTCACACTTGCCATGTTCCCAGTGATGTTCACTGTAGTAATAGCAGGGGGCAGCTCCTTTGGCTATGTGCCCCAGAAGCAGCTGTAAAGAGGCGGGGGCAGCTGTGAAGGTGCCTAGCAGAGTCCATCACGGGCGCCAGGGGATGCAGCAGAGTGCTCGGTGCAGACAGCATGCTGCCACCGGTGCTCAGAGAGGAGCGCTTCCATAAGACGCATGTTAAGTGCTGTTTTAAATCGTATATACACACACACTCTCTCTCTCTCTCTCTCTCTCTCTCTCTCTCTCTCTCTCTCTCTCTCTCTC
>NW_017731528.1:412801-511506 GCF_001890085.2 Hipposideros armiger | reverse complement strand
CTCTCTCTCTCTTACTCTCTTTAGGGCATCTTTGGAACCTGGCTACCCCAGTGCTTCTCTGCAGGGGACCTGGCAGGCTGGGGACAGGAGTGGGAAGGAGACTTACTTCCCACATATATCGTTTGCATTTCCTGCCTTGTGTTACTTCTTTCAAAAAATCTTAATTTTTAAATTGAGAGCAGAAGGGGAACTTCAGCAACCATGAGGTCAAAACAGATACCAAAGAAACGAAACTTCAGCAGTTGACAGTGGCCTGATTTCCCACAAGCACTGAGTGAAGGGCACATGCCCTCTTAGGGGATGTAGGGCTGACAGCAGAGGCCCTGCTGGCGTCTTGGTAGAGGTGTCAGAACCCCTGGTGACCCCAGAGCTGGGCTGTGGAAGGTGAGGGACTTGGCCTGGTGAGCTTGAACTGGTTGGGGACAGAGTAAATGGTGGATTCTGCTTCCATTAGAGAGGAGTCCGTGCTCCCCACCACTGTGCTGTTAGAAAAGCAACATTCAACCTCCAGAATATAAAAGTATCTTCTCATTTACTTCGTGGCATTTTGTTTGTTTCTTTTGAGCTCTACAAACAAAAATGCCAAAAATAAAATCAGTGTCCTTGCTTAACAAGCTTTTTTAAGCCGAACTGACACAGTTGGAAATATATGGTGGGAACATTGAGGTTTATTAGGGTTTAAAAGCACACATCATTCACTTATATTGAAACTCCAAAGACAAACACCTTCCAGCACTGTTTTTAATTGTATGTTTCAATTTTGGGTAATAGTCTAAAGATAGCTTTCCTCTAATGCACAGCCGTTTATTTTTAGGCTGTTACTTTTCCACACAGCCTGTTCCTGCAGAGGATTTAAGAGACCACACCCATTTATTCTGCAGTAAACAACTCCATGGATAGCAGCAGTAAGAGCGTGAGAATAAAAGAAGAGAAACAGGACAGAAGAACAGAGGGAGGACAAGGTGGGGGGCGGTGAAGTGACTTAAAAATAGAGGCAACTGGGAGGTTGCAGAGGCAGCGGGACCCTCAGTGGTCAAGTCGTCCCCAAGCAGATGTGCCTGCAGCCGGGTTGTCTCTCAGCAGGGGCCACCTGAGGCCATGTGGACCTGCCCAGGTGTGGGATTGGCCGCTGGTAAACCGGAAGCTCATGTCTGCCTATGGAGGCTCTAGTCCCAGAGCTTTGGGCAGGTGACTCTGAAAGGAGGGGCACAGCAGGCAGCTTCTTGCCTTGTGTGGGCGGGGCGAGGTTAGCACTGGGCCAGGCCAGCGATGACCTTCACGATCCCATAAATCCCTCAGCAGATGTTTAGCAACGCTGCATTTGAGAAAAGTTTTCGTCCAGAGAGGTACTTTTGCCTAATGCAAACATCTATCTTGCTTCCCCCGGGGCAACTGTCACTTCTTCCATTTACCACGTGGGACAGTTACACCTGTCCAGCACATACCCTGACACAGTTCTAGGTGATACCACTTTTCCTCCATCATACTGTTTCTAAATTGTAAAAGAACTGTAACATTAATTAGAGAAAGGGAAGTTGGGAGTCGGTGTTAGAGAAAGCCTCCCACTGCAGTGACCCCCTTTTAATATTCCTGCTCACCTTTCTTCCAAATGCGCCCCCCGCTTCTTCCCCAGCACTTTGTGTTTGTGTCTGCGCCCCAGGAACAAAGGCCCTGTGGCTCCTCTCCCAGGAAGGTGGCTGCACTTCGCCTCCACTGTGACCACAGGGGGCATCACTGTGCCACACCACTGCCCCACTACGTGGCTCCTGGAGGCCATCCTGTGATCTCTGAATGAATGTGGGGAGGCTTTTCTTTCTCTTAGTGTTTCTCCTTAGCAAGTTTATTTTTTCCTGGGCCCCTGCTTTTAACCTATGGGTTATTCTAATGACTTAAAAATAAAGCTGCTGTGCCTTCAAGGAGTACTGTCTGTCCTGTCTGTGCCATCTTATGATCTGTTAAGAAAGACAGGCAGGGTTGGGGACAGGGACAAGAAGAGAGGCGAGACAGCAGCTGTGGCTGCCTGCCTGGTGGGGAGGCCCCAGTTACAGCCTGTAACACAGTGGGTGCAGGACAGTCCATCCCAACACGTGGTGGAAGGGACACTCACTGTCCAAAGCAACTTGTTTCAGAAATGTTGGGATTTTACCCCTGAAAATGTTTTTATGGGTAAGTGACCTTTAATTGGCCAAAGCACTGCACAGATTTTCCCCCCCTCTTAGCTACTCAAAATATAGCAGGCTCTCCTGCCCCATCACTGTTGCATGGAGCACAAACAAAAGCATTGTCACCGAGCACTCCCATGGGATTAAAGGCCTCACGTTCTGAAAGTAGGGATGTTCATTTTGCTTTGAAAGTTAGTTTCTCTGCCTGGGTTTTACTCTCAGGTTCTTCTAGTAGCCAGGGATGGTGACATTTCATCCCATCATCGCCTCTGTCAAAAGTCCTCACCTGAATAAAATGCTTGTAGTTAATACCAACAAGGTTCCGGGTAAGCCCAGGAATTAACTCTTCCTCATAAAAGTGTGGTATAACACAGCTGGTTCATGTTAGATCAAGGTGGGCCCCCTCATCCCAAGGTCAGGCTCCTGGAGGGAGGGTGGCTGTAAGCCCCAGCTGTGTTTTTCCTTTGAAGAGACAGTGCCCAGCTGCAGTGACTGTGGCATTTGCCATGACAAAGGGACATAGCCCTGTGAGAATTCTGGCTCTCCTCATCTGGCTCTCTTCATCGCCCTTCTCTCTTTCCCTCTAAAGCCTTTTTCTGAATTCTCTTCCAAATGTTGTGTCTCTCTCCTCACCCCTGACCTCCGAAGTGACCAGATTTTACGTGGAACCTGGGAATCGACTGGGAGCTTTTAAATGGTGGCAACACCCTGGCCCACCCAGAGCATGAATGTGCGCATGGGTCAGGGAACAGGCCCACTGTGTGCCTCAGTGAGGGGCCGTGAGACCCCAACGCCACCTCTCCTGAGATGCCAAGTGCTTGCTGGGTGAGCAGTGACCTGCGGTAATTAGACCCCGCGGCCTTGGGGTCCTGGGCTGGTAGGATCCTGAAGTCGGGTGTGTTTGGGAAAATGCAGTCTACCCTTGTGTCCCACACACTGCAGTGTGTGCGGGGCCACACACCTCATAGAGATCACCCGACTTTGGGGTGACTGCGGCTGACTGTGGTTCCCAGTTTAACCGAGAGGACAGTTGTTGGGCAGCTGGCTTATGAGTGAGAATGGCTCTGAAGCAGTGGGTTGGAAACCACAGTATGGGAGCCTTGTCTGTGATTCACCCCACACCCAGGCAAGCGCCTTTGTCTGGGAACCTCTGCTCTCTGGAGAGACGGCTGCTCCCTCCACCTCCCACGCGCCCCTTGGCCGTATCCTTGGCGGCTTTGTGTCTGGTGGGCAAGCGCCTCTCTCTTCACAGTGTTGGTCTTTCCCCTACTTACAGGCTCACCTCTGCTGGCCAGGGTCTGAGAGACCTCTCCCGGGGTTTGGCTACAGCTGCTCTGAGGTTATAGATTAGTTGGGGGGGCTCTTCAGTGTCTTGGACACTCAGGATTACAGGTCTTTTCTAAGCAGGAAACACTGATAAAAAAAGTGACATCATCAGCCCTGCCCCCAAGAAGCTGGGGGAAGTAGCCTGGGCATCAGTTCATCCCCTCACTTGGGAGAGAACCAGGCTGGGCAATGACTGCCCAGTGTCACTGGTCAGTAACTGAGCGGGACAGGAATTTCAGGACTCTCGGGAAGTTCAGGACTCTTGGTGACTACATTCTGCCCTTTGAGAAAGTGTTGGGTTGAACTCATTCACCTTCAGAACCATGACTGTTGAGGTACCTTTGTTCCCACTTACATGTTCAATGCTTGTGGGTTCCAGTCTGGGCCGGGGGAAGTGCCCCCCCGTTACTGGCTTGGGGTCCTGGGGTTGCTGTGGACACAGCCAGCCTCAGCCTCTGCTGTTTGGTTTTGGGAAGCGGGAGGGTGAGTCACGTTGAGAGTTTGTGCAGTAAGTACCATGCTGGACTCGGGCACACAGGAGCCGCATATCTGCCCGGGCGCCCTCATTGTTCTCCAACTGGCACTGCTCCAGGAACGTTCCAGATTGTTTCCTACCAAGTTACTAAGTTCAAGGATGGGAGGGGGAGGGGGGGCAGGCATGCTCTTTTTCTGTCTCCGCAGTTACATTCCTCTCCCAGCTCCGTTTCCATCATATCCAGTCATCCCAGGAGGACTGTCCTTTGTTCTTGGATTAAGCCCTGCCAGCTGTCCCTCACTCAAGCCAAGTGCCACACATGGGCCCAGGGATACTTCTGGGATCCCATTAGAGGGGAAACTTCATGTGTTTCGAGTCCCGCCTGTGCCAAGCCTCCAGGGAGCAGCGTGGTGGTGGTGGTGGTTGGGGGGGGGGGGATGTGAGGACAAAAGAACTATTGCGCATGAGGAGGCGTCAGCTGGGTCGGACTCTGCTTGGTCCCATCGCCATATTTGGTCAGAGAAGGGCCGTTGTTCCTATGGCTTTGTCCTCTGCTCCATCTGGTTCATCTGGGCACCACCTTTGCCAGAAAGCATCCTCTGGCTGCCACAGCTGGGTCAGCTCAACATTTATCCCCACATGGTGAGCCCTGAGATAGCAGATATGTGTTTCATCCATACCGCATGCCTGAAATGTCACTGGCACTCAGATGTTTGTGGACTAAGTGTGATTGACATATTAGAAATTCCCTTTCCTTGGGACATTAAGTTAGGGTCTTCTATTGACCTCCAGGTATGAAGGACAGGAAATCATCACCATCACACTGTCTACTGAACTCTTCCTCTAGTAAAGCACTGGGATGGGCTGATTGGGGCAGCACAGCCCTTCTTTCCCTTTCTGGGGGAGACGCAGAAAACATGTGCTTCCCTCCAAGAGGCACAAAGTATTATGAGAATATGGGGAAAGAGAAGGTGAAATTTGACCAACGAAATTCGACAACTCTTTAAATATGGCGGGTCTTCACTGAGTTGCTGCTGGTTTGGGAGGGGGCATGCTGAGCCAGGCTTGGTGCAGCCCAGTCAGGATGATGGCTGTGCGATGCTCAGAGGGGAAGCCGGTGATGGAATGCGGATCGTCCTGGTAAGGACCATGCCTTGGAGGCCTCTGAAGGCCATTTAGGGGAGTTTGGGTTTTTCCTGACACAAACCCATAGCATGAGAGGTTCCGGGGGGGGGGGGGGGGGCGGCCCTGTGCCACAGCACAGCCCAGTTGGGGGACTGGAAGGAGGCTTTGCAGAGGAGGGCAAGTTGGAGAGCTGAGGGGGAGGTGGCTCTGTTAGTCCTTGCAAAGCTAGAACTCGGTGCTACAAAAGCCCTGTGGCAGAACCCAGGGGACAGCACTGGTGAGCAGCTTAGTGTTTTCAGCCACATGTGTGCGTATTGGAGGGAATGGAAATGGATGCGGTCTGTGAATTTAAGGGATTTGGTGGCAGAGACACTTGCATTTTGCAAACGGCCCCCAGTTAGCCCTTCTGTTGGCACATAGCAGATTCCTTAGCGTCCACACCTGACTGCCTCTCATGTAGTTCAGCAGTGAGGAATGGGGGGGGGGGCATTGCTGAGCGCTGTCCTGAGGCCTCCCTGCTCCCCCACCACTACCCCCATTCTTTTGGTCCATGGGGAGCCTTGGAATCACACCTGACCTCATCCCCCATTTAGACAGGGACCAAGTACTTGGATATGCCCCTCTTGGCAGGTGGGACATGGTCCCCTACTTGAGCCGTGACCCACCATCTTCAGGGCATTCCTCCAGCTCCTGCCTCAGTCGCACCCTCTCCTTCCACATGTGTCAGCTGTTACCCACAGCTCCTCCCATCTTAGCTCTTTCCCGCTGTGTACATGGCATGCAGTTGGCGTTGAGGAAATGTGTCGTGTGAAGACACCATTTCTAGACTCTTCTGGGCAGCAACCCTGTGGGGGGAGCGGAAGCACACACTTTCAAGTCCAGGGGGTAAAGCCTTTAAGTACATGTCGTTTTTCTCATATCACCACTCCCATTGGTTGGCACTCCCCAAGGCCTGCGGGATGACACGTGCTGGGGCTGCCACATATGTGGCTTGAGAGGTTGGAGAAGGCGGGACTGTGACGCTGAAGTTTTAGGGTCCCTAGGACTCAGCTCCAGGAGAAAGAGAAACATTTGTGAGAGGATTATACACGTTTTAAAAGGGCAGGTTAATGGAAACAAGAATTTGGGGTCATGGCAATGCCATGAGAAATGGGGACGGACAATCACTCCCTGTGCAAGTGGACATTAGGGAGGAGCCTTAGGTCCCCGTTAATGGCCTCCTTGCTTTGATGGAGGGCAGAGGTGTCCAGGGGTTGCTCTTGTTCTTCTTCCCAAGGAGCTGTCTGGCCCAGTGAGCCCAGACCCATTGCATGGTGTCCACAGGCTGTTTGGAAGTGTTTACACTTGGTCCTTGGCATCTGACAAAACAGGGAGGCCTAAAAGAGGATGAACATGACCAGTTTTTCAAATGTCCCAGGCTAGTCTGGTCTCCTGTCCCCTGGTTGTGACTTCGGCCCCTTCTCAGAGGAGAGCACAGGGACCCTGACAGACAGGGACACAGGGCACACCTGTGGCTTTCTGGCGAGGTGCCTCCCTCAGTCAGCGGCCAGGTGGCTGGCGTGTGCACCGTCTGGCGCCCAGGCCAGTTAGCCACGCGCAGAGTCGCCTGTCCTGGAGACCAGTGTGGGCACTGCCTGCATGTGGGACCCCAGCACAGAGGGGTGTCTCATCACATTGCCGGGGGTGGTCACCTGGGTGTGGGCGCACAGTGGAGGGTCGTACTGTCCCATGGACATTAATGCAGATCTGAAAGCATTTGAGGGAATGGCCTGGGGACGGCTGTGAAGTCTGCCCTGTCATTTTCAGTGTCGGACTCGCCACCAGGTAGGGCCATGCACCTTACCTGGTGAGTGTCCGTGACCCAAGGGCCGCCCTCCCGCTGACGCCCTCTCCCCACAGGGTCTCCTACGACCCCGCTCGCTTCCCGCGGCTGCTGCCCGAGGCCTACTGCCTGTGCCGCGGCTGCCTGACTGGGCCGCGCGGCGAGGAGGACCTGCGCCTGCGCAGTGCGCCTGTGCTGCTGCCCACCGTGGTGCTGCGCCGCACGCCGGGCTGCACGGGCGGCCGCGCAGTCTACGCCGAGGAGTATGTGGCCGTCCCCGTGGGCTGCACGTGTGTGCCCGCACCCGGCAGCGACGACCCCGACGTCAAGGAGCGACTCCGGGACCCGCAGGGGGACCCCGCACGCGCCCCCGGCTCCTAGCGGAATCCAGCACATAGCTGCTGGGATCGACGGCGCTGGTTGCCGGGTGGCGCAGGGACAAGGCCTGCTGCAGTGTGTGCAGGGGACAGCCTCCACACCTAAGGAAGTGATAGACGGATGCTTTTTAAACGTCATTTAAAAGAATGTATACCTACTTGTTTCCAATAGGGACAGAAACTATTTTTATCAGCAATTTTGAGCTATTAAAATCTTACGACAAACATTGTCTTCACTTTGTCTGCTAGGTTTTTATCACACTTGGAATCCTCACATAAACTCTTTTTAGCTGGTGCTGTGGTCTGGGTCCCTGAAGCCAGCGTCCCCACCTGCTGGCACAACTTGAGGCACAGGGCTAAACTTGACCTGCTGCCCCTGCCTCTTACGAGTCTCCATCAGCTGCTGCAGGCGTAAAAGGAAAGCACAGGAGGCGCGGGTCACCACACACATATCCCAGAAATTTCAAATTGGGTTTTATTCACCAGTATGTCAATGCCACAGATTTACACAATTTTTTCACTTGAAAGTCAGTTGGGCCAATTTGTGGATGAGACCAGGCTAGAGGTGGTGGTTTGTGATGTTTGCTACTCCTCGGGAAGAACCCAAGTCAGGGCTAATTTTAAGGGCTTCAGAACTCGCCAGAGGAGAGTGGGCCAGCTTTCTGTCTGTACTGCAACGAGCTGAATCCTGACCTCCTTCTGTTGACTGAAGTCTGTCCCTAACAGTGATTTGTAAATGTGAGAAGTTCTTCTAAACCATTAAAATGACTGTCAGTGAAGTTAGGCTGCTCTTGTGCATCTCTGGGCTCAGCTCTGATGAGCTTGACTGGGTCTTAGGGGAAACGTGTTAAGATCTTCACATTATCGTAATTTTATGGTGGAAGTTTAAGATTTGCTTTGGTCTTAGATTCACTAGTCACATAAAGTGAATTAGCTCTTTGCTCCTGTGACACCCAACTAAGCCGAGAAGTGCCCTTTATATATGTCCTACACTCCAAGCTTCTGCTGCCACAGACATGACGCAACTTTGGCCACCCACGTTACCGTCCCTTAGTATGACCTGGACGGAGGGTACTGTCAACAGAAGTTGTACATGATACACACACACTGCTGAGCAAATCCGGATTTTCCAAATAAAATTGAAGGTGATAGCTGTGGATAGTTCTGTACAGATTGGGAAATTTTACCAAACTGTTCAAGCTCTTTATAAAAAGGTATCCCTAGCACGTATATCTGGAATACGTTCTCAGCCAGAAACAAGAGTCAGAGTTACTTTCTGTTGCTAGTTTAGATCAGCAACAAAAATCCATAAATTACAAAGAAAAATTGCTTTTCACACTAGTGATTTGGTGGTGGCTTCAATCATCACTATTGTGTAACGTTTCCTAGCCACTCCTCAAATATACATAGTGCAAACATCAGGAAAACAGTTTGCATGGAGAAAATGTCACTTTTATTCTTGAGTATTATTAGTTTAAACTTAGTTAAAAGGTAGCACATTCCCAGTGGAAGAAACTGGCCTGCACTCTTAAGTACGTACCCAGGTAGCACTATTTGTACTTTTTCCCTGAATGGCACCCTCACTGACTTAAATCAGTCTGTTGAGCACTTGCCCTGCAGCCTGCTCTGACCACACATGTGGCACTTGGCTGGAACCGGGACCTGCGCTATCAGCTAGGCATGGACGGCTGCTGCCTACCGCACCTTGATGCCCACACCCCACAAGCACCTGGCATGGCTCCAGTGCTGCCCCAGTGATCCACAGATACAGTGACAATAGCGAGCTGTAGGGGTAGCCGAATGGCTCAGTTGATTAAGAGCTTGCTCAAGAGTGCGAGCTCTGAGCAACAGCGGTTCAAGGCCTGGCCCGAGCTGAGCTGCCAACAGGTGGCAGGATGGCTCAGCTGAAAAAAAAAATAAATAAAATAAATAGCAAGCTTTCTCCATGGTCTGTTTATTGCTCCAGCAGTTTGTCACTTCCAAGTGCGTGTATTTCTTGGTACAAAAGGTAAGTTTAAATGAAGTCCCTAGGCAACAGCAACTAGATGTAATATGTTGAACTCGGGGGGCAGTGACCCAATATTGGGGGGATAATGTGTCAATGAAGAATGAGTTTATTGGGCAGAATTTTGTTCTTGTTAAAATGAAAGGGGTTTTTGAGATGGAGAGGTTAGTTGTGTCATCAGACGAATAGGTAAATTTACGGGCCAGAAAAATCACACCAGCTAAAGTTCAAGCACACCCCTCATAACACGTTACCATGGCTGACGTCACTGATGTGGGCAGGTGCTGTTTCCAGGCTTTGCAGAGTACCAGCATGAGATTTAAGTTTCCTACCGCGTTCTGTCCTCTCAACAAAGGGCCACAGTGCCTGTTCCTTTAATCCTGTCTTGAGGGTTTCGTGGCAACCCTCAGAATGCCGTTACCATGGTTATTACAGAACTTTTCCTAACGAACTGACTTTCTAGTGTATGCTTGTTTTAGAAAACCAGAATCATTTGGAAATAGCAGTCCAAAGACACTGGCTCATGCCAGCCATTCCACGGACTGCATCTCTTCTGTCCCAGCAAAGGGAACAGGGTCAGTTTCAGTAACTGGGCCCTGCTCCAACTGAAATGGGGCTCAGGAGTCATCAGGCTTTTGTTGTCCAAAACCCCAACACACAGCTGAGTGTCACTTACCAGAAACCATTCTGAGTTGCCAGCCAAACCGCAGTTATGACCCTCTGCGTGCTTACTCATAGTTACCTGGTCTCGGCATAAACCTCCAGGTTAGGATGGACTTACAAAGATGTCTGCCATACAGCCTTGGGTTTTGTGGTTCTGTGTGAGGCGTGCGATGCAGTCACCTGAGGAGAACTCGGCCAGTGAGCTTCTGGCACGCAAGTAGACCCACGTGAGGGCATGCCCCAGCCTTTCTGGTCCTCAAGCTGGTGGCCCTGCACACTGTGTCTGCTGTGTGCACTGAGACATGCAGGGAGTGACCAGGCCTGGTTCTCGCTACTAGGCACAGCTGCAGGTCATGAAGTCAGGAGCAGACTGGAGACAGACATGAGTGGCTTGGAACCAGAGTCACAGAAGGGTGTCCAAAGCAGTAAAAAAACATGTTGGCTGCTTATTAAAATGTAATTCTAGTTTTTGTGTCAGGCTTTGCCCCTCCTCCCCTGCCCTCTGAGAAATAAGGTTTCTCTCCTCCTCTAAATACTAGGTCTACAGAACAACTAAAATCTGTTATTCCTAGGCTGCTCCTTGCCCACAATTCCTAAGTTACATTTCTACACGTGATTTGTTAAGGAAAATGCATTACTGCCTTAGGTAAGTTTTAGGAACTGCTTCATAAGGAAATGATACACTAGGGGTTATTTTTAAAGAGCACTTATATTTGACACTGTCCCACAGTATGACAACTGAGATCCGAGAAAGAACAGGATAGGCCCCACATAGGCCGCGTGCAGGCCCCAGCGTCCGCTCCCTGCTCCAGGATGCACTGGGTTTTGCTGAAATGAAAACAACCCCCGTCTCCGATTTTCAACCTCACATCACAGAAAACTGCAAAAATACTAGAGCTCTGTGTGTCCTTCACCTCGTTTGCCCCAACAGTGCCACATCACATAACTACCACGTCACAACCACGGATGGACGTGGGCATCGCCCAAGGCTGCACTCAGTTCACCAGCTGTCCATGCATGTGATTATGCAGTGCTGTGTCATGTGTATAGACTTGTGTCACCACTGCACCGAGAGTCCCAGCGGTCCAAGCACCACAAAGTCACCCCACCCCATCCCAGCCTCTGCCTCCCACCTGACCTGTCCTCTGTGTGACAGTACTGTTCCATAAATGGAAACGCAGTCCATGCCCTGCAATCCACCCATGTGTGGGTACCAGCAGGTGGCCCCTGGGTTGCTGAGGTACAGGGGGGATGTTTCCAACAGTACTGGGGTCCAGCACACGACACACGTCCCTCTGCTGTGGTGTTGGGTTTGCAGATGGTGCTTCCAAGTTCTCAGGTGAGTTGGAGCCTTTGCTGTCACCAAGGTGAGTGCAGAGGGCCCCTGGGCTGCGTCCTTGTCCTCCCTCCAAAGAAAAGTCCCACAGGCTCTAGGACACCAGTTCCCAAGGCAAGTTGTGTGTCCCCGAGAGATGCTAGGCCCTCGGCAGGCATCCAGAAGGAGCCCACTGCGGGGACGCAGGGCCCCGAGCAGAGGCCAGGGTCTCTGATACAGGTGCTAGCCAAGCCACCAAGCTGTCCACACTTCTGTCACGCTAAGTGAGGACAGCAGCCAGATGGCTCTGAGATTTTTCCAACCACATCCCACAGATTCAAGCTGAACAGAGCCTGAGCTCTGATGGGCTCCAGGAAGCCCAGGGAGGTACCTGCCCTCACCTTGCGAGCCGGTGTGCGTGGAGGTCTCGGTGCTGTGACAGTGTCCTTTCCTGCACTCAGACATCATGATCTAGCCCCGAGTCATAGTTCGCATAACAGCAGAACTCGTTGGCCAGCACCCGGCAGTGTGTCGGGAGGAACCTGCAGGGCGTCACTCCTAGGAGTCTGGCTGCCTCCTCCTTCAAGACGGCACCTGAGGACAGACCGGGTGGGCTGAAACCAGCAGCCTGCCGGGTCGCCAGGCAGCAACCCCCATACTCAGCAAATGTGGGAGTTGGTCTCTGGTCCCCTTTACTTTCTCCCACACTCTTGCATTATTACATCTGCAAAGCTGATGCTTATAGAGCTTTTGAAACACATTTTATCCCACAAACAACACGAGGAAAGCAAAAACAATTACCAAAAACTGCTATTTTCCAACTTTGATCAAGAACCCCTTTTCCAGTAACGTTCAGTCTTGCAAACCCATGTGCACATTCACAACAGCCCTTGGCTGACCAATCCCAGGTCCCTCAGCCACTGCTGTCGACCGTGGCCCTGGGGGCCTGCGCACACATCCCCTGGACACCCTGCACAGGCGGGAAGCCTGCACTGCCCACGCGCAGAGCCCAGAGCGCTTCAGCCTTGTCCGGAAGGCACCCCCGCCGCCCCCCGCCTCCGGCCCCTGCCATGCTCCACACGCTGTCTTAGCCGGACAGCCCCGCGGAATGCCTTAGTCCCTTGTCTAAAGCAAAGTACTTCAGACAAACTGGATCCTGTCCCTTTGGGGCTGGATGCTTTCAGAGAAAATCTCAACTCCGTCCCACACCTGGGTCCCCGAGGGCACCGCTGCAATGCTGCTCGCCCAGAGAAGCTGGGGGAGCTGAAGCACAGCTCCCATGATGCTGTGATTCCTTCATCAATTACCAGGATTAGGAATTCATTTCTTCCATCTGTTTTATGTCTTTTAACCTAAACCCTGAAGCCAAGTGTATGCTCCATGAGGTCACCACGTACCCGCTGAGGTGCGCTCAGCCGTCCAGTGAACAAGTAAGTAAAAACGATCTCTGAACTAGAGTTGTGTCACACAATTCCACAATGGAGGGACAGCCCCACTGCTCAGCCCGGGGACCAGGGGACAGCACTGCAGAGCCTGACACCAGGCTGCCCAGACCAGAGGGGCAGTCACCATTTTATTATAGTTCTTGGTCAAATTTCAGCATATCCCTCTTAAGCAGCAGCTACCTGAGTGTCTCCAGGGCACTTGTGCTTTAACAAGCCTTGTCTCATGCTGAGCTGAGCCTCGGCTGTCACTGGCTCCACAAGCCCCGCCGAGTGCAGAGGTTGGGCGGCCATAGCTGAGGATGCTGGTGACAAAACATCACGATGCTCACCATGTGCCCGTGCATCATGCAAGCAACCCTGGGAGGCGAGCAGTGTCATCAGTCCCCGTTTGCACCAAGGGAACTGGGCACAGAGAGGTACAGAACCCGGAAGGTCACAGTGGGGTGGGGGGGGGGGGTGTGCAGGTACAGGGGCTCAGGGGCTCACACAGCTCCTGACACCTGAAGCTTAAGGGCTGCTGCCACTGACTTCCTGAGCCTCGGCCAGCACTCACCTGTGCATAGCAGAATCTTGCCCCGAGTCAGGTACCGGACAGTCTCTGCTGTTTTCCTGAGACAGTCCACAGAGAGGTAGGGGGGATCTGCTATCACTACGTCAAAGCTGTGTGCGGCGACGTCCCCAGGGAAGTCCAGAGGACGGCTGTAATCATAGAAGATGAAGTCTTCCCCGTATACGGCGAACCTCCGGTCAAACTCAAACAAGCAGACGGAAAGGAGCTTGCTGCGCAGCTCCCTCAGCTTCTGGTAAACGCTGGGGGTGCTCACGCACGCCACCCTGGAGGAGCAAGCGACAAGCACAGGGAGGAGTGTCAGCAAACAGCTGTGCGGCTTGGAGAACAGGAGCCAAGACGGGGTGGTGGGGGTGGGGGTGGGGGGTGTCTTTGCACAAAGGCCTTCCTGAAGGGGGCGCAGCAAATTTCGAGAGAAAACTTCACGCCCTTATTTAAGGAATCTGGTATTTAAAATCTGCAACTCGTAATTTTAAGGTATGAAAGGGATAAATGTGCTTTTCACAATTAAAAAAATGTAAACGTTAGGTACACATTACCTATTATTTCCACATTCCTTTAACATTTCAAACACTTTTAGTCTCAAACTAAACACTTCGAAGTTATTTTGTAATATCCATCTCTTGAAAGAACCCCAAATAAGTGCCTCAGTAAATCCAGTTTTCTCAAAGAGACATTAAAACTAGGTCCCAGTGCAGACAAGCTGTGATGAATCCCTGCTTTCTGCACCAGGTTCTGAGTGGCTGGCTTGGGTGCCAGTATTCCAATTGTTCATTTGTAAAACCTACTGCAAAAAAAAAAAAAAAACTTCAATATACAATTAGTCGACCGTGGTCCACCTGTCACAGGAGTACTGCGTGGCCCTCCGGCCCCAGGATGCTCCCGGAATGGAAGAGGAGGTAATGGGCACTGTCATGGTAAATCCACGGGATGCACTGGGGCCTGAGGACAGTGCGGAAGGAAACGGACTTTTTTCTCAATTCTCTCTGTAACTTTTAGGTTTTTATCATGCATATATGTTATACGTCCAAAAGAGTACTTCCTTTAAAAATTAAACTCAGCTTTAACCCTGTGAGCTGCATTTGTCACCAGTTAAATCGTCACACGTGCTGGCTGGGTGCCCAGGCCGCCGGACAGGCTTCTCGGCCATAATACAAAGGAAGCACATCCCCAAGCCGCGCGCAGGTTTGTATGCTTCGGTGGCGAACATGACGTCCCAGTCTGGGCGGCAGGGGCCACCACGCCTGGGGGGCAGGGGGACGCGCGGCCACATGTTCCCTGTGCTGTGATGTCACAAGTGACCAATCCAGAAGTGCCAATATAAACATGCTGTATAGAAATATAGGTGTAAATACCACAGAATCTATTGAAAGGAAGCTGACAAAAGGTGGCGGTGGACAAGGGGAAAATGAGCAATGGGTAGTTTTTTGAACAAGCCTTTAAGGACCATGGCTTTACATTATATGTTAACACTGAAACAAGTTAAAAAAGAAAACCAACATTGTTAAAACTTCAGAAAGGTCAAACGTTAAGATTTTTTTCTTTTAACACAAACTTGAGGGGTAGTGAAGAAAGCAGCAACTCGGCAAACGTTAGAGAACAGAGATGAGATGCTCCACAACCCACACCGAACGGATTCTGAGCGCGTCTCACTCCGCCTGGGAGCCCTCTTACCCCTCACGCTCACAAACCAAGAACCACACAGTGTTTGCAGATGACAGTTCAGACTGCTTACAAATCGTTTCGTCTAGGATGGACATTTAAAGCATTACTATAAATTAAAACAAAAGGGGAAATAACGTTTGAAGCTCACCTGCCACCTTCCCCAGCAGCCGCGATGGCTTCCTTGGCAAGTCGCAGAGCTGTCTCCTGGCTGTACCAAAACTGGCTCAATTGCTGTGACGGGATGAGTTGAAATCATTTTAGAATTGGCATAAATGTTCTGAATCCGTGCATGTATTTAAATTTTTTTCTTTTTAAAACGATTATTTTTGAAATGGCCTTAAATTAATAGCAGGCCCTAACTAATTAATGGCATGTCTGCACCAAACACCATGGCCGCTACCACCACAAAAGTTGAAAACCCAGCTTCTCCTGAAGGAGGAGTGCACGCCCACCTTTGTAGGAGTCTTGCCAAAAAAAACTGAACCTGAATCTAAGCCTCCAGACTGAACCAACTACCAGGATTACAAGTGCAAAGGTCCAAAGCAGGTGTTAACCCATACCACAGGGCGCCCCTCTCAGGTGGCCTCCTGTCTCTACCTGACCAAGGCTTCTTGAATTACTGTTTTCCCCTCTGGGGTAAGATGTTTGGCCTTCATCTTGCTCATTCTACTCATGCTGGCTGACGACTTCCTTTTAAATTTCTAGTTACCCTTAATTATCCACTCACATTTATACATTAAGGATGGTTTTAATGGAAAAAGTGGGTTCCTCGGCAATGCATTAAGCCCATTTCCCCCTTGGATGGCAGGGCCAGGGGCAAGTAGTGTGCTGACAGTTCAGAAATGCAAGTTTTAAATATTTACAAAAGAACATACGATCTTTTCAATACATGCAAGAAGAAAGCATTTGATAAAATTTAACACCCCTCCATAATTAAAAAAAAACTCACTCAGCAAATTAGGAATGCAAGGGACTCTTTACACTGATCACAAGCATCTAAAAGAATGACAGCCAATAGCATACTCAGAGTGACTTAACTTTTTCCCCATGTGATTAGGAACAAGGCAAGAATGTCTGCTTTCAATTCTCTTAGTCAACATCTTATGGCAAGACCTACCCATTGCATTAATGCAAGAAAATAAATAAGTCAAAAAAAGAAGTGAAACTTATTATTTGCATGTTACATGATACCAAGGAAAAAATGTTTCCGAAGACAGATGTTAATTGGATATATCACATATGAACTCACGTCTCTGTCTGTGCCTATGTTTGTATGTCTGTCTAACCATTCTCAGCTACAGAGAAGACGCACGCTGACACCCTCTCTCTGCTTAGAGGAAAGCTGGAGGAAAGCCTGGGGACGTAGCATTGAGGGGCTTCTGCTCACTAGATCTGGGAGGTGGCACTTTTCTGATGGCTAGCGAGCTGCCCTCCTCCCTCACTGGGAGTGCCACACTGGGCACAGGAGAGGTTTTGGCTTTCCTCATATTTTAAAAAATAAAAATCTTACTCTTCATATGTAAGAAAAGACATATGCACCCCTATGTTCATTGCAGCATTATTCACAACAGCCAAGATATGGAAGCAACCTATGTGTCCGGTGATAAGACAACTGCGTAAAACAGAGGTGGTACATGTATACAATGGAATATTACTCGGCCATAAAAAAAGAATGAAATCTTGCCATTTGCAACAACATGAATGGACCTAGAGGGTATTTGCTGAGTGGAGTCATAAAGACAAATGCCATATGATGTCACTTATATGTGGAATCTAAAAAACAAAATAAACAAAACAGGAGCAGACTCATAGATACACAGAACATTTTGATGGTCGCCAGATGGGATGGGGTTGGGGGGGTTGGAGGGTAGAGTGAAAAAAGGGGAAGGGATTAAGAAATAGAGATTCGCAAGAGCATTTGAGATCTTGCTTCCCAGCATATGTCATCAGTTTGGCTCAAGGAAACTCTTATAAAAATTCAAAAAATTGTTTACAAATTTGCAGTTATAAAAACAGTCATGGGGATATAAAATACAGCACAGGGAATATAGTCAATAATATTGCAACAGCGTGGTATGGTGTCAGATGGCTTCAAATATATAAGTATTGAATAACTATGGTGTACACCTGAAACTATTTTAATAATGAATATCAACTATAATTGAAAAACTAAAATTTTTTAAATTAAAAAAGTGTCAAAATTCTAAAAATATTGGGTCATCGGGAAAGTCATGACGTATTTTTCTATGTTTTTCAATGCAAAAATGTGTCATGACTTTCCCGATGACCCAATAGTTCATTCTAAGTAGTAGGATTAGGGCTAACTTATTTTTTCATATACTTTCTATAGATTACTTTTAGAATCAGAACAAAGTACATAGTATTTTAAAAATTAAGCAGAAAGAAAAGAGAAAGAGATGGGCTACTCAAGAATAATGCAGTTCTTCAAGCTTCTGGTACAGAAGAGTCAAGCTGGAGGACAGAACACAGAACGAAGGCGAGCAATAAGAAAGAGGCTTCTGGGTCAGAGTAACACTTAGAGTAATAGAAAAAAACATTTTTATCATGGTCAGTTTCAAACAGATGGTAAAGAGGAAAATTTTACATAACTTATGAGACCCAAACTTGACAGAATGTAAAAAAACTAAGAAAAACCACACCAACAAGCACATAAAAGCTTTATCTCAGTTGCAAAGGGATGGAGAAAGACATACGTCTCACCCAGGACACTCAGACAATTCATGCCTCATCTATTTCTCAACTATCTCCTTTAAAAATTGAAATTTCTACGTTCCAGTTCAGGTTAGGAGTTTCCCTCAACTCACGCTTGTTTTTCTTTTAACTCCTCTTTTTATTTGGACCATAAAAATACAATTAAAATACACATCACGCACCAGAAGCTATTCATATCTTCTGGAAAACTCCCTTTCATCAGTGTTTCATCACATATGGAAGCCCAGTAACCCACTTGCTGCAGTTTTCTCTTCCCACAGGGTTGCTGGGGTCCACAAAAAGCAGCAGGCAGCACCCACATACAGGGAGGCACAACTCAACACCAGACATAATGACAGGCCACTCCCCTGCTTGAAAAGTCCCCTCCTCTGATCAGCAACCAGCCTGAGAGCAGAGCCAGCAAGTCAGCATTTATGCCTTCTTAAAATATTCATGCACTGCTTTCTGGTTCAGCTCCCCAAATAGGTTATCAGCTCCCGAATGACAGGTGACATAGATTTGGGTGTTGGTGGGGGTTCACCAGCACTTCCTTAGAGATGTGGACACATTCACATACCCAGTTCTCTTCTATTACTCCAATGTTGTATTTGTCATCCCCATTTGGGTCGGGGTGTTGCTTCTGCTCGGCATAGAATTCCTGGAGAGCTGCTAAGGCGTGGGAAGAAAGCTGAGGGACGTCATCATCATCTGAGTCACTCATCTCACAAATTGTGACCTGCAGATAAAGAGCTGTGAGGTTTTTTCCTTCCCATCAAATAACAAAACAATTTCATCTCACAGCAAGAATCCAAACTGAAGATGAGTTTTGTTAAGGGAAACAGACATATTTAAATGAGATAAAATATTTAGAGGTTGTCCACAGAACTAGTTTAATGAATGCAGTTTTCCTTTAAATGCATTCAGCGTTCAGAGACAAGATTTTCAGTTTGATTCCTTGCAGAACAAAATTTTCACCATAAATATCTAAAGATATTTTGCTTTCTCCTGGTACCCCAATGGCCATGTGCAGACATTTCACAGTAGAGTCTCTGAAACAGATCTTTTTATACATTATGGTCATTGTTCAGGTGATCTAAGGCTCCTGGGTGTTACTGATAGGACAAGCAAAGGATTGATAAAACAGGAGCACAGAAAAATATGAAAAATAAAAGAGATTACAAGGAGAAAGAGAAGTAAAACAGGGAGAAAAGGTGTTTCTGTAGGACCTGATGGCCAGGCATAATTGCTTCTTGGGGTACTGGAGTCAGCCAAACTGCAAGATTAAGGCATAGCCCGCCTTCAGCCAAGTCTGCCCAAGTCCCCAGACAAATGCAAGTTCAGGGGCTTCCCCAAACCACCCTCATGTTCAATCATTTGCTAGAAAGACTCACAGGATTCACTGAAAGTGTACAAAGGAGAACCAGCCAAGGAAGAGATGCAGAGGGCAGAGTCTAGGAAAGTTCCAAACAGGAGGCATCACCCTCCCGGCATCCACGAGTGACAACATGCGTGGAGTCCTGCCAACTGGAGGCTCCGCTGAGCGTCAGTGTGCCAGTCTGTAGAGCCTCCGTGGCGTTGTCAAGACTGACTCCAAAAGGACCACCTGGATGAAGGCCATCTCCAGCTCCAGGTCCCTGACTGGGGCTGATACGGTCTGAGGTCCCTCCATGAATAACACATTGCTATCACTTGGAAAGTGTTTACAGGTTACCTGTCAAAAGTCAACCTCTCTTGAGTGAGGTCAAATTCCTTATAACACAGGTACCGAACACATTTATAAATAAAGTTCTCTAGGAGCACAAAAACAGCTCCGACTCTTTTTGAAATACATCTCAATTTTACAGCAAGTGATGTGCTGAAATTCAGTAGAAATTATTTAAGAGCTTTGGCACTTGCTCCCTTCCTACTTCAAGACCTATGTGGGTTTATCTGCTCCAAAAGCCTTGGCCTCAAGCTGGAGTCACCAAGGGAAGCTGGAATAGCAAGACTATTTCCCCAGGCCTAGGAACACTAGTTCCCCAAGCCAAGGAACAGTGTTCAAAATACGGGGAATTGCCCTTTAAAATGAGAAATTCCTCCAGATGCTGCTTTGTTCTTTTAAAAAATCAGAGAGCCAGCCATTCCACCTGAGAACCTCGTAACAAAAACAAAACCTTGAAGGTACCAACTACTGACATACCAGTGTACTTGTAGGACTCTCAAGAACAGGTAAGTCACGAAGTTACAGAAGACACTGTAAATGACTCAAGTTACATGAAGTTCAGGAACACACAGATGAAAGCAAGTGAAAGAACAACACAAGATTAAAGACAGTGGTTCCCTCTGGGAGTGAAGACAGGCATGCAGAGGAATACACATAATTTCTTAAATGTCTATTACATATCAGCAGAGACCTGTGCGTTTGATTCTGTAGTAAAAAGTGCCTGAAATGGCTTCCAGCAGCTTGATGCCTCTCCAGAGTATCATTTTAGTTTAATAAATCTTCAGGAAAGCATACCAGGAGCTATCAGGCTAGAGTGTCCAAAGATGTGTGTGCATGCTGCACAGCTGAGAACATATAGCAAACTGCTCTGCAAACTACCAGAAGGTTCATTTTGGTTGGGCATTTAGGATTGAAAGTTCCTTTCACTTGAAAAGAACTGGGCAACTATTACAATTCATGTCTCCTGGCAGAGGTGAAGTTCCTGATCAAAGCTGCATGACCATGTCTAGAATTGATGGACAAATAAAAGCATGTGTCCAAACCCACATACATATATCCTTGCTATAAACAGGAATATTTGAATTTTCATTTATTAATACTAAGCACTTTCCACAGCTGCATCCAGGGAGAAGAGCTTCAAATTGCAGCTTAAAACCTGTTAGCAAGTCATTTAGAAATATAACATGAAAACCATAAAAACAAACCAGGTGACTTTAAGTACAAAACAAAGAATTCTAAAGAGCAGTTTAAGGAAACTCTCACGGCTCTAAAAAAAATTAAATTTCAATCTCTATTTTGGTAGCATTTTATTTTAAAAGAAATCAAAATTTTATTTTAAAATTTATTTCAAAAATTATTTTAAAGCTGATGAAATGCATTCACTTGATAATCATTTGCTGAGGCACTACTTTGGACTAAGCACTGCTCTTGGTGATGGGAGTCAAAGTCTCTGTTATCTTGGAGCTTAGGCAGGGATAGATGATGAACAGTAGAAATAAAAATATGTTGGACAATGACAAGATCAGTGGAGGCACTGTGGAGTGTAGGGGCTGCGATTTCAGCGCTCAGACTGTTTCCTACATTACTAAGGGGAGTTCTGGGGAGCAACACCTAAGTGTGAAAAACTGAAATGCTGACATAATAGACATTACTAAAGACTAAGTTAAATGAACCTTAGTTTTAATATACTAATTTTGTTTTGCTTAAGTCACTACTTTATCATACCTTTAGCATTATGTAAAAATTTTCGAAGTGGGTTTGTGAAATTGCTGTGGGAGATTTCAAGTCCAGAAGAGTTGGGAGGTTGTTATTAAACTTACGCTAAGCCTTACATGGCCCACTCTGTAAATCAACGGTTCTCAAAGGAGAACCAGGTAAGATTTGCCCCCCAGGGGAACATTTGGCAAAGTCTGGGGGCATTTTTGGCTGTCACAACTGGAGAGGATGCTACTGGCACCTAGTGGGTAGAGGCCAGGGAAGCTGGTCAAGTCTGTACAAGGACAACCCTCCACAACACAGAACTATGGGACCCACAATGTCAGCAGTGCTAGGTAGGGTTGAGGACCCTGCTCTAGGCAGAAAGACACAAGTAATCGTGCCGATGTGGTGAGCCCTCTACTGCAAGGGCTGCACTTAGTGAAGAGCACGTGTGGGTAGAGGACGGAAGTGAAACCGCAGGTGGTTTAAGTTGTCCTTGAGGGAGAGGCCAGGATGGAGCATAAGAATGACAGAAGGAACAGCGTGAGCAAAGGTGTGGACACGTCAACGCGCAGCCTCGGCAGGCGTGAGTGGGCTCCTAAAGCTGTGCGGTTCCTTTCTCTTTCTACTGCTCTCCTTTCAGTACAGCTAATGTGACCTAAAAAGAGCGTACAGAAGCCTGGGATTCCCACGTACCCACTTCAATTAACGCAAGACCACCCCCACCTCAGGTCGCTCTCCGCAGGCAACTCCGGGAAGGCAGTGGGGTGCGTGGGAAGCACTACGCCCGATCTCCCTGATCCACCGCACGCGTGGGCAGGGCTGTCCCTGGCTACTCCGCTAGCCTCCGCGCGACGGACGACGGGAGCGGCCCGGACCTCCGCGCATTCCCGCTCGTCCGCCGTCCGGGAAGGGCCATGACCTACCATCCTCTCCTCGTCTCCGCCTGTGAAGCTACCCTGCTTTCCAAACGACGTACACTTTTGTTTTTAAACTAACTTGAAGAAATCGAGTTAGAAGTCACGTCCAGTAAGGACCTCTGGACCCCTGTAACCAAAACCCTTGTCCAGGCAGCCAGCCTGTCTTCACGTCCCCGCCACGCCAAGTCTCCGCCCTGGCCCTCCCGTGACCCTCTGACCCCGTCCCCGCTGTCCGCGGCGCCGGAACGGTCCAGCGGCCGCGCGGACCCCCACCACCTCGGGGAAGCTCCAGGCCCTCTGTGAGCTCCCGCAGCTCGCCGGCCGCGCCCAGACACCATTGACTGTACCCCTCCTTCCAGACCACACCGGGAAACGGTGAGAAACGAAGCCGCCCACTACCGACCCAACGGTCGCGCCGTGCGTCCACTCACCGCCACGCGTGCGCAGCCGCATGGACAGCCGGGAGTATAGGCGGGGTCAGCCGAGCAGCCCTTGCGCATGCGCATCCCACCAGCCCGACCCGACCGCCCGTGCGTCCCAGCCCCACTAGCAGCCCGCAGGCGCTGACTCCGGCTGGGACGGGATCTCTCAAGTTCCTCTCTCATTAGTGCCTGCGAAGAAGGCGGCAATACAAAAATTTATGGTTTTGATGAGATCCCCTTCAAACTAAATGTATTCCACTAGACCTATTTTGCACTTGAGAGATGTACATTTCACAAACATCCATCAAGGCTTCGTTGTCTACTCTTATAATCGAGAAATCAAGACAATAAATAAAGACATCAATTATTATGTTGATTAGAAAAAAGACCTCTAAATCCTGCACTATATAATCACGTTTCTCCTCGGTACACTTTGCCTCCCCAAACTTAACGTAAGTCCAGCCACTCGCACTTCTCATTTGGGGGTTGGCTGCGAAGAATGTGAGATCTGGTTCGTGACAGCTACTGATTTGCCGAGTAATAATGTATCAACCAACATTATGAAAATTATTCCAAACGTAGGGCACTTTTTGGTGCGCTGACCTGCTCTTACTCTTCAAAGCTTTTAGGTGTTTTTTTTAGTGCATTCAATATGTATTAAACATCTAGCAAAGTACCTGGCACAGAACGGGCACTTATTAAAAGGAACGTTCCCTTCCACCCTGGCAGTTACCAAATCCTAAGGGATGTATTTATTTTCCATTCCCCAAGGCAGTCAACCCATTTTACGTTCCTACCTTCATTTCCTTTACAAATTTTATTATCGTGCTCCATTCTATATATTCTGCTGAATCACTTTAAATCCTTTCTAGCATAAGTTGAGAATATAAATCAATGGCTCAGCTGCCAAATAACACCAATAGTTCATTAAAAAGGTTTACGACTTTGGGAGTTAAACATAATTTCTATTTAAAATACTGTTTCCAGGTCTATAGTAACTCATGCTTTATTTTTACTTGGGTCACTATGAACTGATGACAAATCTATTAAACCAAATATTTAAAAACCAGGTCTAACTCAACAAAGGAGCAGGAAAAAAAATAAACTAAAATCAGTAACATAAACCAAGAAACGAGACCAACTTCTATGGTAGTATATTTTTAGAGGTAGTGTTTCATACATACAAGAGACTGCCTTGGCTTAAAACATCACAAGTTAATGTTAAAGCAAATTATTTTTGGCTTGAAGCAGATCTTTTTAAGCTTTTAAAGTTTCAGTTGCTATCACAGCATATGAGACACAATAGTTATCTTTATGTAATGTGTATTACTATTTTTATAATTGAAATGACCATAGACGTCAGAAAGTTCAAATAGTTATACTTCCATCAACAGTGCTGACTGCTCCGACAACCTGCCAGTAATACATGAGATTAACAGATTCCTGGTGAAACATTTGTAATTTGTTTTACAAATCATAAAAAATTTAAACTATCAAAGGCAATTTGATTGGCATTGATGTAAAGGGGAAATTACTTGTCAAGTTAAGCTGAACTTGAACAATGCTTTCAAATCAATTTCAATTCAGGAATTTTTCCTTTTGTGTACTCAGAAGTGATTTTTGTTCATCTTGCTTCTCTTTAGAAATGGTGCATAAAAGAAATGGAGATTACTCTGGAAAGATCTAAGATAAAGATGAAGCCAGACTCAGTTTTCCTTTATGAAAATATTTACCTATAATTACGAGAACACAGATTCAAGTGTTTTTCTTCCATTCAAGTGCTTTCATCAAATTACTCAAATTAACCTAAGCATGTTGTAAAGCATGCTCCCTAGAATTCTAGTCCTATAACATGGTTGAGAAGAGACAAATAAGCTGAGGAAAATCTGATTAAGATCTTCACAACGTGCATTAGTGTGGTAATGCCTTTAACTTCACACAGCAAAGAAACTTGTTATTTCTTCAATTTATGTGGTAACAGCTAAGTTATAAAGAATTAGTGATGCATGAAACTCACTTTGGAAATTTGGATGTTTTTGTTGTAGGAATAATGAGCTTATTCAGCAGAAACCGAAGCACTTAAATTTTGTTTAACAAAAACACAGCAAATATAGTGAACTCTATCACAACAGCACCATGGTGATTGTGGCTGGGGCTATAGCGTCACATTGTACTGGTGGGAAGGTATCACAGTATGGATTTAAAAATAACTATCAGGTATTCGATTTTGTTAGGGCACAGTTATCTAATGGAGCAAAATGTGTTCTTAGACTTTAAATGTAATGAAATTTATCGAGCACCTATTATTATATTTTATCCATCAGTGTGTTTTACATTTTTTCTTTGGGAAGAATAAGGTATATGGAAAGAGTTCAGTAGGGTGCTGATTTATGTGCTAGCATTTAGACAGTATGCCGCCATCAGTGCTGTATGGAGTTTCTGAGCAAAAAGTTTTCTCATTAACATCACCAAATATGCTCCCGGCTTCCACTTAGTTTTAAAAGAATAAAATTGAAATGCCATAAGATTACAAAGAATGTACACAACCCAATCTGGGATCCCATGTTTAAAAAAAACACACAAAACAATTCATAATCTAATTAACATTTATAAGGTTATCATTCATAAACCACTCAATATAAACCAACTATTTTTAGAGATGTCTTTTAAGAAACAGTATCAGATTTCTATATTTGGGACCTTTAAAATTATCTATGGCTCTCTCAAATGACAGATGATTGGCCTGTGCCCAAGGTCCCCATCCTTAATAATTAAAAAGGGAAAACAAAAATTCAAACACGCACTCTGCTTTGTTCTGTTAAACCTGAATTTTCTTTATTCACCCTCGGAGTGGACTCAAATCTCAATGTAATCTAAGAAATATCATTATAAATCAATGAATATTCAAAGCAAAATCAAGTTTAAAATAAATATATTTTCAAAATGTATTTTCTTTCTTAAAAAATTAACTTTTCACTGCATATGTTTACAAGATTCAAGATTAGATAAAGGGAGGGAAGTGTAACACACAGCAGAATGTAATTTTCCACTTTACCTGAAAGACCAAAAAGAATGACCGAAACCACTAAAAATACTGGGTTGTTAGAAAAGTCATGACACATTTTTGCAACGAAAAACAGAAAAAATACGTCATGACTTTTCTGACAACCCAATATTTACTACAAATATGCCCCAAATCCAATGATTTAATGACTGACTCTGAAATTGTTTCTAAGACTGTGAGCTGAGACAAAAATAAATATGCTCAGTATTACGGAATATAAACAACGCATTTTTCTTTCTGAATCCCGGATATTCTGTTGGGGTTGGGTGTTCTCCCAGAAGGTAATGCAAGTCTCTATCTATACAGATATGTCATCATGTTTTTATTTTTAGTTATTTTATGACTGTGTAATGACCCCCAGTGTCAATCATCCTATGATGGTAAATGAACTAGCACCATTTCAATCACTTCCATAAAACAGTCTAGCTACCCACAACCAAATCACACATGGTCAAAACAAAAATGTAATAAAAATATTTAGTGAAAAGACACATTTTAACTCCCATTTATGGATTTAAAAAATACAAATAAAATTTTATCAACTTGATATTCAGCTTGTAACTGGCTCAATACATAGCCTTGATTTATTTCCTAAAATTGTACTGTACCATCTTTTGAAAAATTAACTGTAACTTTATACCTTCATTAGTAATGTTAATAGAGGTAAACAGTTAAAACAGTATATTTGTCCTTGGGTCTCTTCAAAAAACTGAAAAGTTTTAGTGTAAGTTTAAATTTTTAATATTTATAAATTTAAAAAATTTTACATGTGCTCAACGGTAGCAGTGGTAACATTTTGTGACAATGACACCACAAAGTCACTGCATTGAGCTTCTGTGTGCAGACAGGCGAGTGACACCCCCAGTCTTTGCAATGTCATCATTTTATGTGGTAGAAGACACCACACTGGAAGCATGGACTCAGAACAAATTTGAGACCCTGTTAGGTACGGGGGGCAGGTGCACTATTTAATTTCAGGCTTGGAAAGTTAGCTATTAGTACATACCTGACAGCTCCTAATAGCTGAAGCCTAACAATACAGATGGAAAAGGAGAAAAAGACCTCTCCACTGCTGGGAAGGCCTGGGGACAGGTAGCAGCAAACTCCAGTGGGGGAAGAGGACAAAGACCCTGGGGACGTGGATGTGCAGGCCAGCCTCCAGCTCAGCACCCAAGCATCTCAGAACAGATCAGTCTTCACACAAAGACTTCGGCTGGAAGCTAGGGACAGAAACAGGTCATGTCATCAGTCCTCTCCAGGACAGAACGGATGCCTATCTTTACCTAAACCAAATCTACTCTTTGGCTAAATATGTCATGGGTTCCCATCACTGTCATTAGGATGACTGTATTTCTACATCTAAATAAAATGTGTGAAGTTCAACTTGAACAATGGCACTTCAATTTGAGCTTAGTAATATACATAACTTGGATATCTTTTAAGTTTACAAAATCAATTGTTAAAGAATTCTTAAATGCAGTATTTCCTGGACATAGTTACCAAGTAAGAGAATATCCACTTACATTTGAAAATAATTTAAAACATTATTATATCCTCAAATCAGCTATGTTGTTTTGTAGAAGAATTTCCAGAAAATTATAATGTTAAAAACTCATATCCGAATCAGTTCCTTATTATCTAGTTTAAAAACAAAAACAAAACAAAAAAACCCTAAGAAGTTTTGAGGTTCCTTCTGTAATAGCAGTTAATATTTTATTCAGGAACCAATAATGATAATTATCTGTCACAGACAGCTAACTTAGTAAGCTCTAATGACAGCCACCTGTAGTGACAGAGGTGGCAAACAGAAACAAGTAAATTGTAACAGACAAAAATCATATTTTAAGGATTCAATCGACACTGTATAATATACTAGGGTACTCAGACTTGAAATCCTTGAAATCAACAGCTCGTTCCCTTCAATGCTTGAGGGGTTCACACAAGTATTAACAGAAATGGGAAACATGGTGATATCAGAAATACAGAGTCAACATTTTTGGTAAAAGAGAAAGTTCAATCAAAGACAATAAATAAGGAGAGTGTCAACTGAGGGGGGAATTAGAGAGATGCTGCATTTTGAAACAAAAATTGTGAAAAATAGTAGTAACCATCTCGTCTGAACAGAATGTAATATAATGAGATACATGGCTTACAATGAAATAAGACTAAATTCTTAAAATTAGTTGGAAAGACTGCAGTTTTTTTGTTTCTGTTTTTTTTTACATACAATGTCACACTTTATACCAGACAAAAACTCAATGCAGTGATGTTAACATGTCACTATCTGCCTTCCAGCAAATTAAGACAGCGAGGCGGAAAGACCCACATGGCGGTGCTGAAAAAGACACTGTCAAGTACTGTCCAGTCATTTAGCTGCCCAGGCAGCCACCTATCCGGAAGGACGGTAAAAAGGAGCCAATCCTTTTAACAAGGCTACAAGAATACAGTTACAGGTGCTATAACATGAATACAAATTGTGACAGTACAAAGTCCTTAGCGATTGTGCCTTGGGAAACAAATGGGTCAAGGAAAATAAAATCGAAGAATGAACTGAAAACTAGAGGCTAAAAGTTACTTACTATATATGAACAGAAATTTCATATAATATAAAATTTTAAAAAAATCAAATACTCAACAGTGTCCCTTTAACATATATAAAAAGGGGGCACAAATAATGTTTTTGTTTTTAAAACTCTTTTGACAACTTAACAGTTTAATAAAAAAAAAAAAAATCAATTCGTCAGAATTAAGCCAGTATTCTGGACACCCACTGGGCCAAAAGCATTAAAACAAAATCCAAAAAAAACTGGAAAGCCAATAAACATAGCTAAAGACAAAACTGGACAAAATAGAACACAAGACCCAAAGTAAACAAATACCCAATCGGGAACACACACACACACACACACACACACACACACACACAAGCGCGCACGCTTGAAGAGTCTAGCTGTTGCAATTAAGTGGCATCCCCATTACCTAAAAATGGTGGTGGTGTTATTTTCCAGTTTGCCACTAATCAACATTCTGGTGATACCTTAATGTACTGTTTGGTCCAAGCTGAAGTAAATCCTGTTTTAATTAAAAGTGGTCTAATGAAACTGCAGTATTATAATAGCATCTGGGCAAATTTAGCAAACACATTTCCATCTAGATAAAATTTGTTAAATACAGATACCTTTTCATGTACCAAGGCATTCCTTTTCTACTCCTGTTTATGTTCAATAGTAACCTGGTTCTCGTTGCCATGGTGCATGGACCTGCCCAGTCAGTGACCTCAGGGCCCTCTGGCAAAGGGGCTGCACTTATCACAGATACACAAGGCTCACACAGTGAGCTGGAGCTGGGACATGGACAGCAGAACAGTTACAAGCAAAGTGATTCCTGGTGCTAAGGATTTCAAGTTCTTTATGAGAAAGAGGAGAAATCTCAAAATGAACGCATTGTTCAGTGTTTTAAAAATACGTCTATTTCATGAAGTGATACTAGCGGTCTTTTATGTTGTCTTAAAAGACTAACTGTCTTCTAAGATGTTTTTGCTCCACCTCAGTTGTTATCCAATTGTGATCAAGAGAAATGTTCCTCAAAGTTAGGGCTCTAGGCTTTGCACCCGCTTGTCTGGCGTCACATGTGCAGGCTAGGTCTAGCTTAAACGTTCCAGTTCTGGCAGCTGGAGGTGTTAGGGGCAGTTACACATGCGTGCACAGTGTCACGTGTGAAGGTGCACCCTCTGCCATCAGACAGCAACCCTGCGCTCCACCGCTAGCCGAGCATGTGGGCTCCAGGGACACAACAGGATGCCTGCTCTCCCAGCAGTGTCACACAGCAGCGGGCAGTTTCATATGCCTGCGGTTTACACACTAGCTTTCATTCCCATAATCCAAGGAGAGTGTGGCAGCAGTACAAAATTCCTGATTAGAAAAGCAAGCTAGAGAGTCTGAAGGGGAAGCTTTGACCTCTTAAATTAAGTCCACATGGCTCCTGTGAAGTGAGAACATACCCACCCTGGCATCATTACTGCCCCTAATGCCTTGATGTGTAACGGTCGGCGGGAATCAGTCATTCCTGTCCTTTACAGTAGTTATTGCTCAACAATCTGGTCAGAGCGGAGCGTGAGCCACGGCTGCGAGGCTGGGCAAACACACTCCGACCACACGAGCGCACCTCTCGTGGCACTCAGACCCACAGGACACACCGTCAGCAGGGTACCAGGTTTGCCGCAGCAACAGCCTCGCCAACTCAGAAGCAGCAAGACTGGATTTCTTACTAAAATAAGACTGCTCTTTTTGTGTACTTTCTCCTTAAAATTAAGGCAATGAAATGGCTACAGTTCCTAAAGTTCTTTTTATGGAACAAAAATATACATGTATTTTCCTCCTCAAGTTCAGGCATCAGGGTTTGCTTAGAGACCTGTGTTACACAAAACCTGCGACACCAGCAGACATTACAAGAGAGCAGGAGTGAGCATCCCTGGGGAGGCCACAGACACCGCGGACGGTTCCTTCGAACCATGAAAGGGAAGAAAAAGCGCGAAAGCGCAAAACCTCTTGTGGATTCAATATCCTCTACCTCGATTCAAAACTTCTGGGGTGGTCGAGGAAGGAGCTTAGGACACTTGAGACTGCGAGGGCCCGCCAATGGGAGCTCTGGCTCCGAGGGCATCCGCTGGTCCAGCTCCCCAGTGACACAGTGGTCTACAGACAACGTCTGAGAACCTGCCAAGCAAGCGGCCATCTGATACTTCATGACAGAAGCCCTAGGCTTTGGCTAGCTACCTAGCGTTTGACAAAGGCAAAAGGCACTGACTAGGGAGTCCTGGTTCCCACACCTGTTTGCACATGTATGGAATCTCGTTTTGAAAATGTTAAGTCACCCTTCCAAACCTACAAGACAAGTATGAGCAATGTGGCTGGCCCTAACAGCAACGCTGGCTCGAGGCTGACCTCTCCCGTGTCACCACATTACAATCACACTGCCAGGCTCTCCAAAATCCCAAGTGGCCAAGGAACTGGGGGCAGGACAAGACTCAGTCACCTGTTAGCAAGCCAGGGCACTTTGCAGAAAGGGTCTGAATTAGGCATAGTTTTGTTCTTTATTTTACACACAGGAGCCCACCAACATTTGCCATAAACTCCTCTAAACTCTTCAGGAAGGCCATCTTCTGCTTCCGGTCCAGCGTAGGGGGCGTGCTGCTTGCAGTGAGCTTATTGAAAGCGTCTGCCAGTCTCTGGTAAATGACAGGGTCTTGTTGACTTGACAGTAATGTTTCCACCAATTCAGAATACTCAGCCTATTAAAGACAGAGAGAGAGCACATAAGAACAGCCTTCCTCAAACATGGGCGGGTCCTGGCGGTCCCCCTGGGCATGTCAGAAGCAGGGTCTGACAGCTCTTCCTAACCATCAGCATTTACTGAATGCTTGCCACAGACTAGGGACTGTTCCAACTTCCCACGAACGCTCACCTGTTAGAACCACCCTACGAGACAGGCACTGTGGATGCTCCTGTTTTTAGGTGACAGGTGGCAGTTCTCACACAGTGAGATCACGTCAGGGCTTTTGAGTGAGAATCCAGGCTGTTTGGATGCAGAAGCCACGTGATCACGTTTTGTTGTGTTACCACCTCTGTTTTCAAGCCACATTACCAATGTGTTCTGCATTTTGTATGTAACCTATGTCTGCAACCTGACTTCCAGTTTCCCAGAGGCTGCACACCAATACGGCAGGAGCTGTTGGGAATAGGCAGCAGAGCGGGAGGGTATACGTCGTCGGAACTCTGTCCATGTTGAAGGATGATGCCTGAATGACCATGCACGCAGCTGCCAGCCAGCACTGTGCCAGTGGCTCTGGGAGGGCGCAGGAGCTCGGGGCTCGGGCTAAGGAGATTCAACCAGCACAGCTTTCCAAGATAAGTTATCTTGAAAAAAGGCTGGTCTACCACCATTTTTCACTAGCTTCTTGTGATACCACAATGGTGAAACCAAACATCAACTACATTTGGAAAATAGAGGAGTAAGGTGCAGCACCCCACTCCCACCCACAGGCTGGAGCCAGAGTGGCTGCCCTAACTGCCCCCAAGGGACAGACCTGTTCATAGGCGAGAAAACAGAAATCGCTGTGCCCTCGCCCACCACAGGCCTGCTCTCTCTCCTACAAGGTGTGAAGGTTTGACAAGGTAACCAGCATGTACGGCTTGCATATGTGGGGACAAGAAGCCCCTCTTCCTAGTAAGAAACTGGAAGTCAGTGACAGAGGAAGGTCCTTAGTGACGTCCCGAGCACCTGCAGCTCGGGGACAGACAGTCCAGGAAGCCCGCCGGGCAGGGTCTTCAAGTGGTATGAAAACCACCCTGTAATCCTTTTTTTTTTAAAGGGGAAATAAAATGAAACCCTGAGCAGCAGTCACAGCAAACGCTACGGTCTTTACACTTAAAAATCAATGTCAGGGCTTCTCTAGCCAATCACTTGGTCATGCTGGGACATGTGGGGGGCAGGAGGAGGTTCTGGGAAACTGAGGCAGCTGATGACCAAATGTGATTCTTCTTGTACAGTTGATGGGCACTTACTCTACTGGGACAGGGAAGTGACACAGGTGACCCAGCATAACCTTAACCCAGTATCAGTGAGTGCTTGAGTCTCTAAAAGCTCAAACAAAAGAGAGGAAAGAAGACACACTGTTCATACTGTAATTGGCAGTAACACAGTGTGCTTTCCAGACTCTCTGAAGGCAGCATCCTCTGGGTCCTCAGGCTTACTCATCCTGTTTTCCTAACAAAACTGAGTTCCTCAGGGACAGAAAGCACGTCCTGTCATTCCCTGACATTGATGCCTGGTTCCTAGCACCGTGGTTCAAGGACATCCTCTAGGGCTGTGATCACGCAAACGACGGCTCACAGCGGTGCAGGGGATAAGTGCTTATAACTGACAGCCAGCTTGTCGGACAAGCATGCTATGAATGGGAAGTGAGGAAGAAGGGCCGCAGGAAACCAGCGCTGCAGCCTGAATCACAGGACGCCCGAGGTCTCGGTGCTGCCGGCCGAGTGCACGCCCCTCTGAGCGGTACCTGATGCAAGCACACCAGCGTGTAGAAGGCCTCGCTGGCCGCCGTCGTCATCTCCGTGTTGTGCTTCTGCAAAACCAGCATATCAAACGCCAGCTGAAAGGACACAGGGGACCTCTGAGTAAGACCCTCGCCGTCTAGCAGTCCCCCAGCTCCTCCCCATTCCATACTTATTAAATAAATCTGAAAACTAGAGAAAACGGGGTTTTAAAGCCAGTGAGACGATATAGATGCAATACTCCCTATAGTATAACAATCAAGTTATCAAACTCCCTGTGGTATTCACATTAGTTTTCAAGAGCACAAAACAGAAGTGGAGGGTTGTGTGTCAGAGTAATTGTTTCCTCGGCCATGAGAGAAGGTGAGCACTTCCTCATTTGAGAAATTTATGGGCACTGATGTAGACATTCAAGTGGGTGGTCCACGTGCCCCCCCAAGCCCTTTACCTTCAGGAAGTGCCGCGTGGCGAGGAACAGCGGGGAGTCTGTCTCCTGGGCCTTGGCACACTGCTCAGCCAGCGGTGTCAGAGCCTCCAGGCATAGCTGACAAACCTCTGAGCTCATCCTGATCACGAAGGTCAAAGAACAAACCACAGCAGACACACCTGACTTAGAGCTACTATCAGATGGCTGTTTCCAGACACTAATACAGGGAGTAAGTATATCAGCGCGATGTCTTCACTGAGTTATGTGAGAAGAGAAGACCCGCAAGATGTGGAGTCTGCAGCTGAAGACTTGCAGCGTGTTTCTTATCATGAGGCACACACCTGACAAAAAGCCCTGGTGTTCCCTACTGTCAGGGAGCTAAGATCAGGTGCTCAGCAACAGTGTATGACATTATTAACTGGGGCACTTAATAAAACAAGTGCTTTGGGGACCAGGGGCCCAAAGCTTCTGGGATCTGGGAAAGGACAACAAGATGAGACTAACAAAAAACCCCACAAAATTAAGGCAGTTATAGAGATGGAGGCTTTTTAAAGAAATAAAAACTGAACAGCAAAAGAAAAAAGAAAAACACGAATTTTAAAAACTTTTCTTCAGGTAGGCTCTCTCCCTCAAGTGACAAGTGACAATGATTTACATTTAAAGGATATGACGTCATTCCTAGTTCTAGGGAGTACATCAGACTTTTAAAAAGATCTTCAGGAAGCTGTGGTATTTTTTCAGGAAAGATCTCACAGATAAATGTGATTAATTTGTAGTATTGATTACAAAGGGTTGGAAACTGAAAAAGAAAAATTAAATATTTAGATGCTTCATAATATCTTTTCTATTTTCATTAATAAAGTAAAGTAATAACAGACAAGCTTCTAAATATAATGATTTCTTTAAAACACATACAAGATACAGAAAACACGAAGACCTAATTAAATGTAAAAATAAGTTAAATAAAGGGAATATTTTTGTAACTAATAGGAAGGTAATGCATAGAAATAATTATCTTCTGAGTAATTAATAAAAGCTACAACCAATTCCAGATAATTCTGTGTGTTTACCTGGAAAAAGTTAACAAAGCAGCCAAATCTCAAATTATTAAATGCCCCGAGAACAAACTGTTCTGCAAATGTGTTTATCTGCATTCAAGCGTGTTGGAAAACATGAGAAGGTAATACCAACTATTTCAAGTACTCATAGAACAGAGTAGTCAGCCATTCACACTCCTCGAATCTAATTTCTGGTTGGACAGACCTGCAGAACTAAGGTAAAAAGTAGGTGATCTAGTTTAACCTCACTTAAGAAAATACAAGTCTAAATGTTTAATGCTTTATTTGAAAAAAACAAAAAGCCCTTACAAGCCAATCACTACACAAGCTGACTAAACTGCTCCATCCTACAGGCTATGTATGAACCTGACTCATGGGTCACCAGGATCCTTCCCAACAGACATGTCTGTCGCAAGAGCCTGTGGTGACCGCCCGCCAGACTGAGACTCTGCAGCCCTTCCACCCAAGACACTCAACTTCCAAGTGCACCTCAGTCTCCCCATCTGCCTGTTTGCCTCCCACCACTGCACACACCCATGTCCTTGTTCCCACCCTCACCCTCCTGCAACAGCTGGTGAGAAGACTTGTAAGAAAGGGCAGCCTCATCACCCGCACCACGCCCCCACCTGCCAATTCTGACCAGTGAGAGACCTCGGAACAACGTAGTCAGAAGGTACAGAAATAAAAAGCTGTGTGATCGTGGTTCCCTAGCACCCCATTTCCATTGGCATGACCTGGAATTCCTTCTCTGCTTACCCCTCACTCTGAGAATGGTGTTCAAAAGGATCAGAGGCAGGTGTGGACCTACATGCCTGACTTACTTCACCTGCTTAACATCAAGCAGTGAGTGAGGTAAGAACGCAGCCTCGAGAGGAAGCACTGTTCCCGTCACTAGTGCCTCATGAACACAGGACTCTGGGCGGACCTGTGTCCTGAGCTGCAGACACAAGTGTAAACAACATGGGGCAGGGACGCAGATGCTCCACGTTCATGTATCATGTATACTTAGATAAGCGGGACCTCAGATAAAGGCATGTTCTTATCTGAACTCTCCGGGGGCCTGGAGTTCACACATTTCAATACTCACATCCACCTTCCTCAATTACCTTCAAGAGGTCTTGTGACATCAAGGGCAGGATGAGGTTCACCCCGTACAGAACCACGTCGGCTGCGGACACGGACCTGCCCGCCGCTTGTCCAGGATCATGGCCTCGGAACACCTCATCTGGTGAGACAGAGACAGTGTGTGCAGTCTGACAGCTGGAGCAGTGTGACATCGACATGCTGGATACATTCCTCCCTCACGATAAACAGACTCAACCCCCAAGCACAGGGACCCACAAGTGCACGGTGACACAGCTGGTAAGTGGCCCAGGGTCACCCTTCTGAATATCACTTTTTAGGGTCTCTGAGTACTTGATGCAGAAGACACTCTGTGTTCTACATTACTCATTATTCTACTAATGCTCAGTCAATACTGTAAAAAGCAAAATCTACTCCGCTGCATGCTGGTCACACTGTGAGCTAAATAATTTCCACAGTAATGCCTACTTTACTTCTTAGGGGACCCAGCTCTGGCCACCAGCTCTGCTCAGGGTTCCAGATGCAGGCAGGGGTCCATTTCCAGTTATGCTATTAATAGTTCCCCTAAGATGCTCATTTTACTTCACAATATTTGAAATATTTTATCTCACCTATTAACTTTATTTTAAAAATAATTACTTAAAATTATCATCTTCCCTTTACCATGTATTTTATCAGCTAATGCTGTTTATCATTTTCTATTTTAACTATCTTTGTTTTTCTTTCTTTTAAACTTCAACTCTATCTACCCTTATTCTTTTTTACCGTATGTTGTACTTTTAATCCTGAGTGTTTTAGCCCAACTTCTCTTCTTAATGTTTTATTGTGATTTTAAACTTTTTGTTTTTTTATTGTGAACACCTTCCATCACCTGTGTGTGCTCTACATTTGTCCTCAGAATGCGGGCAGGAGGATGTGCAACCTGCACCATCAACCTGGGAAGCTGCCGGGCATCTCCCTCCAAACACTTTTCAGTGTTAGTTCTTGACTCTGAGTCAGATCCTTCAGGGTGTGGGCTCTGGCCCCCGGTGCCTACACCCCCGGAAGCAACTGAAATGGTATGAAACTGCAGGCTGGTGCAACACGCACCTTTCCAGGGAAGGACTCAGTAACCACTTCAGGTTTTGAAGGCACCTGACCTAGAAAAGGTCAAGAACTGTTGGGTTAAGAAACACCAACCCGAAGGAATCAGGAAACATAGGGTAGCACCTGGGTGAGAGGTGGGCCTTGCCAGGTGGCAGTTGTGCTTTGGTCACTGAGGGGTGTGGGACAAGCCATTTCACCCAGGCACCTGGGCTGAATGCAAAGGAGTCAGCCTTCTAGACTGCGGTGGGTGGCGCCTGGCACAGCAAGGACCTTGTTCAGTGAGTAAGGAGGCAGGGAAAGAACCAAGTACCAGGAGACGCAGTAAAGTGGAAGGCCTGGCACCTAGCTGAGGAAGGGCCTCTCATAAGGAAGGCGTGCCCACGACAGCTGACGTCTGCACCACACGTGCCAGGAGCAACCTGACAGGACTCGTTCTTCTCTTAGAAAATGACATCTCATGTGAAGGCAAGGTGGGCAGCGGAATGAGACCGAGGTGAGGGGCACCGTCAATAAACAAGGTCTCAACCACTGGTGGCGTCCTTGCAGGCGGTAACAGCTCCCTCTGGCCTGCTGGCTACCGGCCACAGTGCCAGGCACCAGACAGACAGGCTCACAGCTCATGTGGATGACACTCTGGAAGGCCTCCCGACAGCAGGGCATGGTGAGGCTGGCCGAGGCCCCAGGGCTGTGCTGTCGGGGCGCCCCTGGGCGAGGTCTCCACAGAAGGACTGCGAACTCAAATTGAGTGCGTCCCACCCCGACAAGTGCCCCCACGCTGCACCCTGGGAGCGCCAGAGTTTCCCGGGGCAGCGCCACAGGGGCCTTAGAGGAAGCTCCACCAGCACAGTAAGTCTGGAGCTGGTGCCCTGGCGTGAAGCCAGGCCCTGTAACTTCCCAGCTCCGTGTCTGTGCACCAGTGATGTGACAACCTCCTGTGCCCCTTTGCTCGTCTGTCAAATGTGTGTGACAGTGGCACCGACTTCACGCCGCGGTGCTATAAGCAGTGCCTGGCGTTCAGGAAGCACCTCATCAACGGAGATACTATTATTATCAGAGGAGACCGAGCGGGGAGAGCCTGAGAGCCCAGCCTCACTTCACCCGCACAGATGACACCTGCATCTACTCTGTACATGGAACTTCCTCATAGGAGTTTATGGAACGAAAATCCTCCTTTACTTTAATAGAAATAAGGTCTGCCTCCGTGGTTGGCACCCTACCAGTATCACTGAAGTCTATGAACTCCTTGCTCAGAAGGTTGGTGAGCAGCTCCATGATGAGCAGCAGGTCTTGGTACTGCTCCTCCTCCGCTGTGACGTCTATCCGCTGGCGCCCCAGGTTATTCTTGGAGTACACTTGCAACAGAGTAAGGCAGGCCTCATACAGGTTCATGGCTTTGGACTGCAAGAAAGCACACACAGGTTATGTTCCTGGGTAAAACCTACTGGGAAGCAAGTCTAAACATTAAAGACATTTAAAAACATAATCTAGTAAATGGACTCTAAATCCCACTAGACAGATACTTGCTTCACACTATATTAAAACTAACAAAAACAAAAAAAGCATATACTGAAGATTAGTTATGTTTAAAGTATTAGCAGTTTTCTAATACAATTTGACATCCATTTTTCTGTTCATTTGACTAGAGAGATAATACTAGATAATAAGATTCAACAAACAGAACTGCTTTACTTCTTCCATAACAATGATAATTTTAAGATTTAAAACTTATGACTTGCAAAGGCACAGAGAACCAAACGGAAGTCGTAAACATTAGAATCAATGGCACTGGCCTGCCCCCTCAGTAATGCATCTGTGACTACATATATAGTATTTAAAATATAACCTCACTTTTGATCTGACAACAACTACAAATTAAATGATTTGGAACAAAATTTATGCTAATCTGCTAACATACATTTTTAAGATTGTTTTAAAACAGCTTTCTAAATAATCTAAAGGGCCAAAAAATACATCTTAGCTTATTGAATATAAAAGAAGTTAGTGTGTCTCAACACTCATCTGATTTACAAAGCAAAAGAAACAAACTGCCATTTGAAATTTTAAGCCTTAGAGTTCTACCAGAGAAACTGGTTAAAATTTTCTACCATAATTCTTTTGTTTTATCAAATATTCCTTATTTGGATGAATCTGAGTTAATAACATATTAGCCCTAAGACATTAACATATCTCTAGGACAAGAATTTATATTCATTCAATATGTCTTCCTCTGAATTCTGAGTTCTTTTAAAAACAGTCTTTTTGAAAATTCTTTTGGAGGCGTGCAAATACTTCAGATAATGTTCATTAAATCTGAAGTAAAGTATCTACTACTGTGTTACAGCTTTAGGGAGTTTTCATCCTGAGGATAAAACAGGAAGTGCTCACCTCTCCAAGATAGCATATCTGTTTATGTGCAACTTCAACAAAAACTTCTATGATGAGATTGACAGTCTCTGGGGTGTTTTTGTAAACTTCCATCAGCCCAATGCAGTTGGTAAGGAAGTCCATTAAAAAATTAAAAAGGATTGCTACGTTGTCAATCTGGGTAGCCTCTGCGATGCCACACAGGGCCTCAAGCGTCGTAGTGATTTCCTGCTTGACTTCTTCCTGCTGACACATCTGCTGGAAGTTCTCCTGATTTATCACTCTTAAGAACCGCTGCTGAAGTGGCTGAAGAACCTACGAAAAAGAAACACAAATTTTCTAAAAGGTCGATTCACATACCTCATTGATCTCTTCAACTTTATGACCCCAACTTGGAAAAATAGTCACTTTCCAAAACAGTTCTAATTGTTGGAGGTAGAAAAAGCACAGAAAACAAAGACTATTTGAACCCTACATTATATTCTCCCTTCTGGCAGAAAGAGAAACAACACACAATACACAAAAAGAGAATCCAAGTCACTAATCAGCAGAGAAATGCAAATCAAAGCCACCACAAGATATCACCTCAAACCTATCAGAATGGCCATAATCAAAAAGATGAGGTAACACGTGCTGGCAAGGATGTGGAGAAAAGGGAACCTTGTGCACTGCTGGTGAGAACAAAATGGTGCAGCCACTATGGACAACAGGATAGCAGTTCCTCAAAAACTTTCAATTAGAACTACCTTATGACCCAGCAATTCCACTTGGAATATATTCAGAGGAAATGAAAAACTCTAATTAGAAAAGATCCCTGCACCCCCATGGCCAAGTGGCCAAGACATGGAAACAGCCTGAGTGCCAGTTGATGAATGACTAGATACAGAAGTTGTGGTGTATGTGTCTATATATTTTAAATGCGCAAGTGCGCACACACACACTGGAATACTAATTCAGCCATAAAAAAAAAAAAAAAAAGGAAATCCTGCTGTTGCAACAACATGGATGGATCTAGAGGGTATTGTGCTGAGTGAAATAAGTCAGACAGAGAAAGACAGATGCCGTATGATCTCACTTATATGAGGAATCTGGTGTTTTTTTTTTAATAAAAAAACCCCCACAAAACCAACAAACTCATAGAAAAATTCGTTTTGTTTTCAAAGGTGGAGGTGGGGAGAGGGAGAATTGGAGGAAGATGGCCAAAAGGTATAAACTTCCAGTTACAATACACACAAGCTAGGGATGCGTTGCACAACACAGTGACTACAGCTAATTCTGCTATACGATATATAAAAAAGCTAAGAGAGTGGGCCGGCCGAGTGGCGCGTTGGTTAAGAGCTGGCTTGGGACGCCAGAGGGCCCTGGTTCGGATCCTACATATGAGGGCCAGTGACACTGCCCTCCACAGCTAAGATGCTGAACAACAGCTCAAACTGGAGCTGGGCTGCCATGAGTCGCCGGCGACGGCGCAGGCTGCAGCCCCTGCTGCAATGGGTTGCCATGGGCTAGGTACCGTGTGTAGCCAGCAGCCAACGTGAGCGGCCAGCAGCCACCATGAGAGGCCATCCAGAAGCCGGTGACTGATCTGCCTCACCCGGGAAGAGCGCAATGATGGTGCCAACTTGGGCCAGTGAAGCTCCTCCACAGCTAGGCTGAAGAACAAAAGGACAGCAACTTGTCTGTTCCCCTTCCCTGATTCCCCAATAAAAATCTTCAAAAAAAAAAAAAGAGCTAAAAGAGTAAATCCTAAGGGTTCTCATCACAAGGAAAAAAGTTTTTTTCATTTTTAACCTTTTCTTTTTATTGTATCTATATGAGATGATGGATGATAACTTATTGAGTAATCATTTCACAATATATATTTAAGTCAAACCATTATCCTGTACACCTTAAATGTATATTGTTGGTGCATGTCAATTACATCTCAATAAAAAAAAATATTTATGAAAAGCATAAGTGCATGCTTTCATCCTACCTCCTTAAGTAATTTAGTTAGAGAGAGAGAGAGAGAGAGAGAGAGAGAGAGAGAGAGAGAGAGAGAAGAAACCACAAATCACAGAACACAACTTCCTTAACACCATTCACAGAATTCTGCCACTATCTTCATCTCTTTCCAATAAAAAATTAAGCCTCCACAGTAGGGACTGGCAAACTATTTTCTGTAACGGGCCAGAGGGTAACTATTTTAACTTGGTAGGACACACTACCTCTGGCCCAACTACTCAGTTACGACTGCACTGTAGTGCAGAAGCAGCCAAAGACAAGATATAACAATTGAACGTGAACAGGTTTCAATAAAACTTTCTTTATAAAAGCAGAGAGCAGGCTGGTTTTGGTCTGTGGGCTACAGTTTGCCAACCTCTGTTCTACAAGGTCAAGCCCAACACAACCTCTTGCCTGTTTTTTTCCCTTTCCAACTCCTCTTACATAGAACATAACTTCTGATAACTAGTGCTGCCCTGGGTATAAGAGCGAATAGGCATATTCATGAAGGTAATATCTTAATTCTATTTAAAGCTGTATTATGGTAATACAATGATTCAGCCTGGTTTTCCATCTGGTCCCTTAGTCACACCTGCCTAATGTCTGCCCCTTCTCAAGCAAGGACTAAGGGTGGCAAGCTGCATATACTGGTAACGGCCGGTTCCCGATTTAAAGCTTATTTTTGAGACAACACCCCTGGTGGTTGTTAAGGGTTCACTTATGCCACCCCAAAGTTGGTATGTTGAAGTCCACACCCCTAGTACCTCAGAACATGCCCTAATGTGGAAATAGGGTTGTTTCAGATGTAATTAGTTAAATTAAGATGGGGTCATTAGGGTGGCCGGTAATCCAGTATGACTGGTGCCCTTACAAAGAGGGGACATTTGGACACAGACATGCAGACATGGAGAATGTCCCATGAAGATGGAGGCAGAGATGGGGTGATGACAAGCCAAGGAACACGGAAGACTGCCTGAAGACCACCAGAAGCTGGGCGGAGGCTAGAAAGTCTCCCCTGCAGCCTCGGGGAGAACCAGCCTGCCAAGACCTGGACCTCAGGCATCCAGCCTCCAGACTTGGGAGACGACAACACACTTGTGTTGTTGAAGCCACTACATTTGCGGTATTCTGTCACAGCAACCTAGCAAACCAATACAGTGGTTAATTCATATCTTTTTGTTCAAGACAAGTTACAGCTCACTGATCATTGATGAAGAATTAATGTACTAGTTCAGGCTCTCATCTGAGTTGGGGAAAATGTGCCTCAACTGTGGAACACTTGATAACATTCAATATCATCACATCAGCAGGTATGGGCAAATCATAAGATATTTGTGAAATAATAAGCTCCAACCTACTCATTAGGAGGAAAAAATGTCAGAACAGCCATGACTAACACAGTTATGTCTCCACAGACCATTCTCTGGCAACACATACACAAATCAAGTAGTTACACAAGAGGGAGCAATGAAAACAAGAAATTATCACCTCAGTCCAATACTGCTGTTTGGTCTCTGTGTCCATATGTGCAAAACCTCCCAAGACAAGGGCCTTCATCAGCGTCCTCTGCACCGGACTGGACAGGAAATTCAGAGGGGGGCTTCGGCTGGCAAACTGCTTAGCTAAGTTCCACCAGTTCTCACACTGGATTACCAAGTTGGCCCTGTGAGAATAAACAACAAAATACAAGATGCATTACTTACACTGTATGTTGACTAAGTAAACCAAAATGGGAGTGGTTGGATTTAAATATTTTTAAAGTGCAGTAAACTTGGCAAAGATTTTGGAATCCCATACCTTGCATTCAAATCCCATTGGTAATCTGACAATGTAAAATGTACTTAATCTCTCTGATCTGTAAAGTAAGGATAACAATAGCAATTACAGCCCCATATCTCATGGCAGAGACTGATGTCACTAAATGAGATACTCTACATGAAATGCTTGGAACAGTGCCTAGTAAACTATAAGAATTTAATAATTCATAGCCAATGACAATAGTAATAACAATAATGATATTCCTATGCAGTAGGAAAAAATGAAAACATTTCCAGAATTTGCTGTAAAAAGCACTACAAATTTTATTATACTTTGCAAAATTAAATTAAATTAAATAATTAAAGTATCAGTTTTTCTCATCTTAAAAATGCAGTAATACTAATAGGATACGTGAAAAGTCAAATGAGACTGTTCTATATTAAAGTGCTTTTAAAACTTTAATTTCTAAATAAATTACTAAACTAAACATGTTACTCATAAGATACTCTGATGCCAAATCCTGAACAGTAGAGGCCATCCTCATTTGTAACAGGGGAGGGACCTACCTGCTTTTGTAACAATATGACATTGCTTGTTAAGCACAGTGCTCCGAAAATGCAAGGTCTATCTGGAACTTACGACCTTGTAATTGTTTTGAAAAGGCAATTTTCAAAAAACAAAAAACAAACACACACACACACACACACACACACACACACACACACACACACACACACGGAGTCTGCCTCTTGCAACCCAGTCAGCTTACCTCTCTCTTCTTTCCACCAAGGTGACAAGGAGCTGCACGGTGTCGTTTGCGAGGTCCTGCTCACTGCTCCACACCGAGAGATTGCTGATGACTTTCTGTAAGAGGTAGCCAACAATCCACTGAGAACCCTCCGTGTCTGCTCCAAATGCTGTGCTGAATGGCAAACTTATCTTAAGAGAGAAAACAATCTTTTTTAGGCCAGGAAAAACGATCAGCTGAAAAAAAATCCATAGGAAAAATCAAACTAAAATGAGCGTCTAAATATGAACTACTGCTTACTTCACGTCAATTTCAGAAATGAATTCATTTCTGTTAAGTCCAAAAGAGACATCCTCGATCCACTTAGTTTTCCTGTCAGCTTTAATCATTGTTATTAACACACTAACATGGTCTTTATACCACATACAAAGAGCATAAACTGACCCATTCTCAAATAGCAATCTGTAACTAAATATAGGTTAAAATAAGCTCAGACGATATGCTCTAAGAGAGGTTATTAGAATAACATGCCACTCATACAGCTGTCTTCAACGTGGAGAACATCCATTCAGCGCTTAGTCACATTTTGACGAGAAAACCACTAAGAAAAATGTCCTCGTTTTTACAACTGCCATCATCGTGAACACAAACAAAGTCTAGCAGCTTCGCGTTCTGACCTGATCATACAGCTTCTCATCCACCAGCAGGTAAGTCTTGGCCCAGCGCTTCAGGAACCAGACAATGTCTTTCCCCATCTGAGGGCTCAGCAGGTGAGTGAGGTCTGCTCTGATTGCCCGAGACTCAACTTCTGAAACTCTCAGAATGGCAGATAACAGCCTGCGGGATAAAAGAAAAGTCCTTCATTCTCTGTGCTACTTGTTGGCGGTCTAACCTACCGTCTTCATTAAAGTCCCTTTTTGTATCTCAACTCCCTGGATTCAGGCCAGGCTACACTTGACATTTTCATCAGTCAGGTTGCAGACAAATGCCCCACTATTGCTGACTGTTCGGGAAATAGTAAATGAGACAGAGCGAGCAAGGGGAGTCGTGGCCAGACTCTCAGTCTGTTGAAGTTGTACCCGCATTATCATCTTAGGAGATTTTTTAGGTGTAAGATGTAGAAGTACATAAAATCAAAAGTTCAGCACAAACGCTAAAGCCTTCAGCCCGCCATCCCTACCTCCTTCTGCAATGGCTGGCACTGACTGTCTTCATGGATTGGTTTTATGGTACAGGGTCTGGTAAGTAACTGACTGCCACACATTCTGAATAGTCTTGTCTCTAAACCTGATATTCCCATTTATTTCCTAACAAACTTGATTCTTAACGGTATTTTAAAATAAAAATGTTGCATGCACTGTCCTTTCCTACGTCACATAACTCATGGCTGTGTGGTGTTAATACAGCATGATGTTCTGGGGTGGGAGGAGGGGGCGCATAAGCAGAAGGGGATACATTTAACTTGACTTCAGCTAAAAGGCACAGAAGCAAGGACTGACTGGAAAAAAGCATTATCACATGATCACCGTGAGTATGAGCGCCAGGACAGGGACTCTCATCCCCTACGGTCTGCCTTCTCTCTTCCCTGCTGCTCCAAGGTGGCTGACATTGTCTGCTTGTGATGGAATCTCATGGGCAGGCTTCAGTTCTTTCTCCACCTGACCGTCTCATGCAGCTGGGCCCTACTGACCACACTGCCCTTCTGAGATGTCCCCTGGCACTGCACTCCCATGTCCCCACTCTGTTTCTTACTCTCTCCCAGTCTGATATCCTCCTAGTCGGCTGATTTCTTCACACAGGCGGTCTGTAAGGTTCTGCTGCGAACCCCTTTTTTCACTATACATACTCCCAATACCACTAGTGCTCACACTTTAAAAAATGATTTTAGGGTGTATGTGAACAAAAATACCCTAACGACCTCACAATACATTTAAATTGATGTATCAGATTTATCCCATGAAAGTAATAGTTTTAAATGACATTAACTTGCAGCCTAACAGAATTTGAAATAAAGTTACAGTTACTTAAATTTATGCACTGGGATCTAATTAGCATAGTGTTGTGATACCCATCATCATCCATTTGAAAAATAAACAAGTTGGAAATTTTACATTGTTTCCTTAAATTTTAATTTCATAGAATATTATCCTAATATAATAAGTTTTTATACATATTTTATTGATCACACCACATACTTCTCTGAAATAAATGTCTAGATACTGAAATATGATATAAAAAATTTCCAATGATCATAAGACTTTCTAAAATGTCTTCTGGATTCAGCTATCATTACAATATGTATTAGTACACAATTGAGCAAAATATAACAGAAATTGAATAAAGTATTAAACATAAGTATAAAATTTTATACATCTCTGAATGAGATTAACGTAGCAGGGTTTCATTTTTTCAAATTAGCTCATGAATCTGTGGAAAAATATTACTTATTGCTAAAAGGTGACAGAGTTAAGTATAATTTGACTCCTGTTTTTCATATTTTGATAACTATATGCACCCAGAAAACTTGTTCACCTAACTACATGGAATGCATTTTTAAAACAGCAGGGTCCCATGAGTATTTGAACTTCCAAGTTGTATGTCAAAAATCACAGAGATCTACCATCAGAAATAAGTTTTAATAATCTGGTAACTGACAACATGATTAGGTCCCTCTCCAGTGTTATTTAAAGCAAAGGAATGAAAACCTCCTGTCGTGCAAAGTGACTGGTCCTCCTTCTCAGCCCCTCATCACTCCCTACCTGGAACTGCCCTCTTATTTGGCACACTGCAGGTTTCACACCTGCCCACCCACCACAGTGAGACTCCGCATGAGGGAGAGCTGTGGCCTTCTTTGTAAAGTGGCAGCAAGGTAAGAGGACAAGCACCAGACAGGTAAACCTGCAGCTCCCTGGAAGCCTGTGTTCACTCCTCCCTCTGTCCTTGTCATCGTACTCACAAGAAGCAGCGTGTCCTAGAGCTGCCCCTACATAGCCATCCGCCCTTCCACCTTCACTCCGCCACTAAGGACGGCGCTCCCGCACTTACCTGTCATCCTCTAATCCATCCTCTACACTGGAACCCTCCTACAGCAATCTGACCAGTTCCCCCCGATCCCCCTTCCAGAGCCTTCTCACTCCTCGGTGAGCAGCTCCACAGCGCCCATCTGACTTCTCCGTCCCCATCAGACACCTTCCCCATGCTACTGTCAGTGCTTGGGCACCCTTCGCCTCCTACCATCTCTTCCAGGAGCCCTGCCGTGGTCCTCCCCTGCCACAGCCTCGTTGAACCCGGACGCATCTCCCACACTCTCACCACGCTTCTGTGGTACCCTCAGATCCTGGCACCTTGAGCGGTCGAAGAATGAGCCAATGACGACGTCACACTACTGCATTAGTGGCTGCTGTCCCAAGGTGAACACCTGGTCCTATTCAGTTTCTTCAGCATGCTTTGGGAACATATTTTGTATTCCAGGCAGCACTCAGGGTCCCATATCCAGTCTTGGCATTATGGGAAATCCTGGATCACCTTGCATTTCATAGACCCACAGTCAGCATGGTGCGCTAGCTTTCCCTAACTCTCATGACCTCGTCATCACCCAGGCTGGGCCAGCATCTTCTCTGGGTGACTGAATTGAGCTCCTGCTCCCACCTCGGCCCAATACTTCTCTCTCAGTGCAGCAGACTAAGCTCCTTGGCTCACATCCGACACAAGCACCCCACGTATCAAAGCAGAGACTACAAAGACCTGAGCCAGCACTGATGTCCCTCCATCCCCGCTTCCCATTACTGTGTCCACAGCGGCCTCGGCACGGCTGTTCCCCAACCTCCAGGGCCCTTGCCCATTCCAGCTGTGGCTCACCAGACCTCATCACACTGTGAAGTCATTATGGTCCCTGGGCCTGCACACCTGACCCCACCCTGCTCATCTCCTTCCAACAAGTGGTCCCCTGACATGCTACATAAGGAACTTAGTTAGCATCTCTCCCCTACAACAAGCTTGCAAAGGGAAGCGATGTGGGTCTGTTTTCTCACTGGTGTATCCCAAATCCTGGAATAGAGCCCGCTACAAAGGAGGAGCTCAATCACCATCTGTTAAAAAACCACTTCTTCAATGTGAGCTTGGTCAAACATTTAGTCGAACATTTAGTCGAACAAGGAGTGTTTCTCCCATATCCCATTCAGCTTCGCATTAATTCTTTGGACTAAAACAAACAAACAAACAAACAAACAAACAAACAAACAAACAAATGCAAAACCAAGTGGCAATGTTGTTGGTGGGTGTTCCAACCCTCACCTCAGCCCTCTATAGTCTGTGCTCTCACATACCACAATGTTTTGCTCCCCCGGTGATACCTGGGACTGGCAAAAATTGAAAACACACTGAAAATACAAGGAAAGCACTGCTAATGACACTGCCCAGCAAGAAATATGACACAGAGTATCATGTGACAATGCCCAGAAAGACCGTTCACCATGAATCAAAGCAAAGCAGAGCGATGGGTTCCAGACACTCAATCTAAGGCCTACAGTCTCCCAAGGAAGGGAGGAAACTGTTCCAAGAGCACTGGTATTTTATTTCAAACAAAAGAATGCAGCAATAAAGGAATAAATCCCCAAATATTATCTTGCTAGTAACAGTTCATTTTTTTAAACACTCGTCTATTTTCTACTGCACAGGTTTAAATGACACCCACGTATTTTGGCATTAAAATAAAAAGAGTGAGGGGGACAGCACCCATCCTGTTGGAGTTACTGATTTTGCAATTCACAAAAACCAGTGGTATTTTATTACTGCTACCTCTGCCTGCAACCGGAAGTTAAAGCACTGAAATTAAAAAAATCTGAAGTGCTGTTTTCTAGGAGGATGTCCAGTCGGCGTAAGCCTCTCCTTAATGTCACCATTAAGGATTAATAAGAAAGTGGCCATTGCTGTTAAGAAGAGGAAGAGAATTCTCTCATTTGAGGCATAGTCTCATAGCTTTACTGGCAGGCTCTCCGTTTCACATATTCACCAGGGCAAATATTTCTACTGTGTAAGACAGGATCACAGTTTCCCTTAAGTAAGACACTGACGTTTAGTTTTAGCATCATGAACCACAGGCTTGTTAGCGTGCATCTGGCTGCTGAGAACCACCCATGTTTTGGTTCTGCACTCAGGGCTCCTGCCCCACCTCAGCATGGCTTGCTGACGGATGAACGAGGGAGATGGTCAGAGTGCAGTACACTGGGGTGAATGTCCCCCCAGAGGCTCACTGTATTCAGAATCCCGGACGTCTGTCCCCCTCAGGACTGGGCATGGCTGTCAGGCTCACCAGGGGGGTGCTGCTTAAATACACTGGGTCCTTGCCGTCCTTGTTTACGTCAAGACTTCTCCAAGTTTTCTCTTCTTTCATGAATGAGAGAGACTGACAACGTGCCTAACACTCAAGTCATCTACCCATCAACTCAGAATTTATAAAACAGTATAAATTATAAGAGCACAGCTATAGAGTTCATATTACCTAATCACAGAATCTGTTCTGTTGTACCCTGGGATGGAAGAAGCTTTTTCTCCTGGAGATCCCAAAATTTGAAGTGTTGTATTAATGTCAACTTCAGATGAGTGCTTAATGGAATATTCCATTATTTCTGGAGGTATTAGCGGAGTCTCTCCCTGAGTATCATCAGCTAAGAGGTAGCCTTCAGTTTAAAAAAAATTAAAAACGAACACTTAACAAATCTACAGTTATCAAATTGCACTACAAATGTTTTCAGTCTTATTTGATTTATATACATCATATAAATTGATGTAAAAGTAAATCATAAATTTAATATATTCATTCCAAGTTTGATGAGAAGACGTTTTATTTCTTAGATAATTAACTCTCAAAAAACAGGAAAGGACAAAGGACAGATGTTTTAGTCAACAATTTTATAACTCATACTGACATGTAGGCTTTTTAATATACTACCTTTTAATAATTTTCAGTAATATATTCTGTAAAGTTAGTAGGAATTCTATTATTATCTATATGAAAAGTCAATATTTGGGAATGTTTTTTCAAAACTTAGTATTTCTTTCATGATTATTTACAATACAGAAACACTGACAGTACGGCTACGGAAGAAGACTCTAAAAGCCAGACTGCCAAGACCTGCATCTGGTCCGACATTACCATGGGCCACCACGGGCTGACTACTTACAACTAGGTCTCAGCCTCTCCATTTATAAGATGGGACAGCAACAATGACAACAATAATACCTAATAACAGTACTAGCTCCGTGTGCTACAAGGAGCTCCACATAAAACACTTGGTATGCAATAGGCACTGAATACATGTTAGCTGCTAGTTTTTAAAAACACATCCGTAGCTGTAACATACAGCAGCTGACTCCATATTTCCTCTAATAGTAGGTATGGGCTATTGTTTTTAACTCATAAAGCTTCTTTTAAGGCCTAAATTGCTCAGCTGGCAATCACATTTTAAAAAGAAATACCCAACCAACCTGTAACTAAAATAAGCCAGTGAATGTCTTCGTACAGATCATCAAGCATTTTGTTGTCGATGGTGCCAGAGCCGGGAGAAGCTAGTAGGTGCTGCTGATGACGCTGCAACTGGCCATGGAGCCTCGTCACCCTTTCTTCTAACAAACTACAGGAGGGCAAAAACAACGGCTTCAGAAAGTTCAGTAAGCAGCACCTAGAATGACTTATAACTCCCATGTGTTAGACCACATAAATGAAGATGTTAGCACAAACACACAAATACAGGAGTCTTTATTATATTATAGCTCGCAACTCTTCTCAAAGCACTACAGGAACTGTCATTTATCGTTTATGTCACAGAATTAAAACACTGCTTTAGAAACAATCAAGGCTTACAACAGGCATTTGGAAACTGGTATTCCAAGTGTTTATGATACAGCTCAAATCATGTGTCATCCCATGCTTTCCATAACCTGTCTGCCACCTATGCTGCAGTGCTTTGGCTTCAATGTACAAGCCAAGAAATGCAACCAGGAGTTTGTCTGTCTGCTTGCTCCAGTGTGCTAGGTGCGGGTGGGGGTGCTTAAAATCTCTAGCTCTGTGGCATGTTTGCACCATGGGTCTCTGTGGCAGTGTGTACCTTGTCAGGAGAGGCATGCAGTGCTCGGCAGCAATTCTTCCCAGCATCCCCACACTGGCTAGCTGATCTGAAAACTGGTCTCGATCATCCTCTTGCAGCTCACTGATTTCTTCCTCCTCACGAGAGGCCACACCATTGGCAGTCTGTTATGGATGAGAGAGAGAGAAAGTGAGCGGCTGCACTCTTCTGTCCCACACCACATGTTTCCATTGTGAAACAACCCGGGCACTCCACACAAGCAGGGAGCTGGACAGAGCCACCCTTTAGGTCATCCGTCTAAGGACTCCTATCTAACTATGCCGACAGCCCTGGAGGCACCAGAAAGGGGGAAAACAGAAGAGAAAGAAGTGAAGGATATGACCCCATAGCACACATGGTAAACCAGTTAACCACACACCCACACTGGACAATTGAACTTCTGTCACTGAAAAGATCCATGGCCCTTGGGCACAAGAAGTCACTCATACCACATGACAACTAGGGAGACACAGGTGGTAAATGAAAACCAAAGAAACGGAGATAACTACCGGTCACATCCCACAAACAGGGTACATTTAGATAAGGGGACCACTTCTGCTGTTCATCCAATGCTCTCAGCAAACCTTCTCAAGAAGCTCATCTTGAATTTCCAGCATTATACAATATACAACAGGGTAAAACAGGTTAAGATAGAGCCTATGATGAGACAGACGTCCTTACAATCCAGCTTAAAACTTACCAAATTCCTTGTGCCGTCTGGAGCGGCCAGGTGGCATTGAATGTAGGAGTTGAAGACTTGAACTGCATGCTGGGTAAAAAAGCCTTTATGGAAATGTTTGTCATCTTGGACCAAAGTCAGCCAGGACTCCAGCAACTTGTCATATGCTTCCATGTATACCATGTCATCTTTATCAAGCTAAGAGAAAGGAAGATTCATAAAGCGATGGCCAGAGAAAGAAGACGGGCATTACAAGAGTCACATAGCTAAGCATACAATTTTATATGTTTTTCCTTTAACAACATCCCCAATTATTATTCAGTAATTGAGCTGAGTTTGTTCTAAAAGTAACTGATCAACTCAAACATTGCAGTAAAAATGGGTAGGCTTTTTATTAAACTATCTAAAAATTTTCTAACTTCATCTAAATAATCCTTCGGCAAAACGAATTAATGTTTATTTTTTTAAGAAGACTAGCTGTTCAGTGCTTTGTGGAACATGTATTTTTCAAATAAAAATAACATTAACATTTTTTCTGTAGTCAAAAAGAGAAGTGTTAGAATGAAAGATAAAACGTGTACTTACTACACACTTTTAATGACTTTTGAAAGATGAGAGAATGATGAAAACAGACTAGCCTGAGCAGCATATTTAAGAATGCGCTCCTTATCATTTGATCCCGTTTTGAAGCAGCAGGAATGGGGCCTACGCGGGGGTCTGAGGATGGCAGGAGGGCACCAGGAGCCAGCCAGCAACACAGACAGAGGGAAACTACCAGTCACTCAGGTCTGGACAATCAGGATCTCACCACATGCAGGCTGTGAGCAAACCTCATTTCCAGGCGAAGTACTCTGCCCTACTGAGGGGAAGGGCCCCACACAGGGGTTAAAGGACACGCTAAGGGCTCAAAGTGTTCCCCATGTCACTTAACTTTCTCACCCGCTAGTAAGAATCCATATCCTAATTCTGCCATTAATTAATAATCTGGACACATAATTTCATCTGTTTCAATTTCTTCACCCACAAATTCACCACACTATTCAATGAAACTCAAAATACTTAGTGTCAAGCACTATGCTTTGTGTCAAAACACAATCATGTACCATTCGAGCTCAGTCCAGTGGGGAAGAGTGGAAAGCCAACAAAAAATGACAGAAAACACACTAAAGGCTATAGACACTCGTTTCGGGGTCGGTTTTTAACTAGGCCATCTTTCATAAATACTTTGTTACAAACAAAGCAGTCTCTGAATTATGACTTCATTCTTACAAAGGTTGTGGCACAACCCACGATTTCTGACACTCGGTCAGTAGGCAGTGACCCAGGCACAAGGAAGGTCTGCAGACCTAATCTGTAACTTGCCGACAGACAGTTCTCACCTACAAATACAGAACTCTAGGACCATCATCAGAGATGACATTCTAAAACTGGCATTCTAGCAATTTGTCAAGAATAAAAAAGAAAGACACGGGAAGAGCTTAGGCAAGTGGTCCCGATTCGGCCAGGCCACAGCTCGTGACACCTAAGCACCTGCGTGAGCTGCTTCCAGTGACTCATTTTCTTAGGCCTTCCTTCAGCTTTTACTAACCCACAGTATACACAAGCAAACAGTCGCTTTCTGGGTCAAACAGGCCTGACAAGATTTAAAAAATATTTTTAAGTCGTTTTATGAAAAATTTACTAAGAATGAAGGAAAACTTAAAGGAACTTCATTAGGTAATTTTAATTAGACTTTAAACAGAGCAAACCCAATTTCTATTCCATATTTTCCTGGCCTTGAAAGTATACACAGTAAGTCCTTGCATAATGTCGTCAGTAGGTTCTGGAACTTTAAGTGAAACCAGGTTTAAAGAAACAAATGTTACAAACACAGGCTAACTGATAGAAATGAGTTAAATTCCTACCACCTATCTCATCAACATTGCAGCGAAATGACGCTGACCGAAACAATGTTACTGGAGAGCCTGCTGTGTACCGAAAATGGACGACCTTTAAATGGAACTGCCTGGGATGCCTGCATCATATAAGCAGTCAGTGCTTCTCACTCGCGGTATTTACGTTTCCCATTCATGGATGCAGGGTGAGGTTCCTTGTCTGGTCACTATGCTGTCACTGTGTACAGGTGGCCACATCAATACAGAACCGTGTTTTACGTGTTTGTTCACACCCCTTATTCAATGTACATTTGGAATTTGTCGCCAAGGAACCGGAGGCCACCAGTACTCGAGCTATTTGCTCCCCAGGGGACGTCATAGCCCTCCTGCATGCAGGAGCACCAGACAGCATGCAGCCCCATGCTCAGGGGCATTTCAAACAGCGAAGTCACCCAGTCAGTCCCTGCACAGGAAGAACTTCAGTATTCCATGACAAAAGTGTGGAATATTCCATTTTGCACAAAAATGCAGAAAAGGTCAAACTGGACACGGGAAACGGACCCGTTTACAGTACGAAGGCAGTGTGTCCACTTGTGTGACCTCAGCTGGGAACAAGCGTGCCAGAAGAGGCAGATTTTCATCACTCTTTGCAGGCACCTGTCAGGAATGACTCAAAGTGCCACAAGTGCTGATACTGGGGTTACAAACAGATTCAATAAGGGGCGGATTTGCATATATGGAATCTGCAATCAAGGAGGCCCCACTGTACTTGTACAATCTATCTGTCTCTAACAGGTTCTGACTCACTAACGCCAGCCTTTCCTATTCGTTATCACCAACTGCACTGCATTCTGAAAACTTCGACGGCTCATGATTTTACTGAAGGACAGCCATGTTCTTGGCTCCATACATGCAGTAACATGTCACTTAGATTTATAAATACCAATGAAAATGAGCACTTCAAGCAATTTTTTCATTTCTACATCATTTATTTCCTCCCAATCACCTATGTTCATACTGCTTTCAGCATTAATTAAATCCACATGACGATTTTGTTGGATGAACATAAAAAAAGATGAACACTGTCAACATCTTTTAGCAGAATGTGACAACGGTCCAAATTTGTCACAAAATATTTGGTGAGGTTTCCCCATGCTGATGAGAATGCCATATATTCTCTTTGTCTTTGGAAATACAATGTTTCTTGGGTATTGTTTGAGAAAATGTATCTAGGATATCATCAGCTACAACTCAGTCTCAGATATCACTTATATTATTGATTTCACCATCAGTCTTAAAGGGTAGAGTGCTGCTGTCTATTTACAATCACCTTCTAATTTGCTTTCTCACTGTGAAATGTCTTATCCTGGCAATTTCCTTCTCTTATTACTATGGGCAGAAAATGAAAAATTCCTAATTCCAAACAGTATCTAATGAAACTTTAGAAAAACAAACAAAGAAACAAAAACAAAAACAAAAAAAACCAGACTTAAAAGATGGTATCTCCAGACTTCTTTTGTAGGCTTCTTGAAAGATCATGCCATACTGGAAAATACACGAAAGCTGAAAAATAATGAACAGTAGCTATTTATTTTATTTGTAGAGATGCATTTCACTGTTATGTCATCCTTGTTGGTGATTCCATCATTCCTCCATTTTCGTATTATTTTAACCTTTTTAAAAATTATTATTACAGGTGGGATTTGATAAGTAATGGTGAAATACCTCATAAGGTCATGAAATAGAAAAATATTTCAAGGTACAGGAGAAATCAGATCTCTAAGGCCCGTAATGTGTTTCAGACTTACAGAAGAGTCTGATGTATCCATCAGGTAACAAGATAGTAAATGCTCTTTTTGTTCTAAGGTCTCCAAGAAGAATAAAAGTCATGAAAATCAATGTTTAAAATAGAACTGTTCAAAAGAGGAATTAAAAAACAAGCCCCTGGTAGTATACTAAGGGTTCAAGATTGTTGTGACAAAGAGTCAAACGAAATCTGGTCAAGCATTGTCTGTCGTCATGGGATTCAGGATTCTGTATCATTCTCTGTCTCCTACATGAAGCTTTGCAAGAGATTCTTTTTCTATTTCATTCTATTTTATTTTTACTTACTAAGGAAAAACTCCTGAGAAGCAGGTATGCTCCCTCTTTTTGCACGAGGTTTTCTTAAGGAACTGCACCGCCCATCCCATCCCACCCCACCCCGAGACCTTCAAATGTGCATTTACAAAGCCTTCTTTTATACGGATAAGCTTATAGCTTGTATGCCAAGATTGTTCTTTTTCTCCAGTTTTGACTTTCTACTCTTCGTTTTAAACAATTATTTCTTTTTTTTTTTTTTTTTTTAGCTGAGCCATCCTGCCACCTGTTGGCAGCTCAGCGGCAGCTCAGCTTGGGCCGGGACTCGAACCTCTGTTGCTCAGAGCTCACACTCTTGAGCAAGCTCTTAACCAACTGAGCCACTCAGCCGGCCCTCAATTATTTCATTTTTAATGTTCTTTTTATAAGCCACCAGAAATCTTGTAGGAAACAAAGAGGGCTATGAAAACATAAAATAACCCCTAAATAGTTTCAACTGCTATGCCCATTACCTTTCCTCTTTCTCTCTAGGACATGCCTACACTTCTAAAGCCTGCCTGGGTCACAGAGGAGCAGCTGTGAAAAGAGGCCTTATGTGTAACAAGACACCATTTGAAGGGTTAATTGAAAATGAAACTGAATTAATGTCTACTAACAGGAGTCATATGGTGATTTATCTATAAGAATGTTTGCTGCAGCATTGTTTAAAGGGTGCAAATAATTTATTGAACCATTCCCCTAATCTTTTACATTAAAAACTGATTTCTAGCACCAATTAATGACTTAAGAAAATGCTCATACTACTATAAATAAAAAGTAATGGTTTTCCTTTTATTAAAGTCTAATTGGTATGCCTTAAAATCTGGGAAAAAAATACATAAAAAATAGTAGGAACAGGTCTCAGAAGGTAAAAAAAACTACAAGTGATTTTGTTTACTTCTAATTTTTTGCTTTCTCAAAACAAACAAAAAAACAGTAAGTATGAAATGTCCATAGTTGAGGGGAAAAGGTATTATATAGCTCCATGTGTGAATAAAGAGATGACAAGAAAGTGACAAGTAATGGGATTTTTGGAGAATTTTAACTTTATGTGCTGTTTGAATTACTTTTACATTATATGAATGAAATATTTCACAATCAGCATTCAACACTGTACAATAAGAAAAAGAAATAAAAATTGTGAAGACTGAAATGAAGCAAAAGTGTCATTATTCACAGATGATATAATTATCCACAGAAGATTTGAAAGATTCTAAAGACAAATTATTAGAATCGATAATAATTTTGAATGGTTATATGTATCAGATCAATATACAAAAACAAACTACATTTTTCAATGCCAGAAGCAATCTGAAAAATGAGGTTTAAAAAAGATACTACTTACAATAACAACAAAAATATAAGGTACTAAAGATAAAGTTACTCTTTTATTGAAAGACAATAAATTAGACCTAAATTAACATAGAGAAATAGCACATTTATGGATACAGTTGGTATAGTAGTGAGTCCACTCTTCACTAAAGGTTTCCTATCCCAATCACAATCCAACTTGAAAAACAGAACATTTATTAATATATGGAAGAATAAAAGGCAAATACATCTAAGTCCCTTCTGAAGAATTGGGGGGATGAGGGGTATCTGTCTTATCAAATATTCAGACATCCCCTCAGAACAAAGTAAAATATAAGTGCAAAATTAGACATATTGACGAGTGGAAGTGATTAGCGTTCAGGAAAGATCCACTTATATGTGAAAACTGGATATACGATAGCAACAGTCCTGCAAATCACTGAGAAATGAAGGGCTATTCAATAAGTGTTGCTGGCAGCAAAAGAAGCCAGGAGTAAAGTGAAACTACAACCTATGGAATAGAAGAAAATATGTGCAAACCACATATCAGACAAGGGGTTAATATCCAAAGTATATAAAGAACTCAGGAGCAAATAAAATAAAATAATCCAATTAAAAACTGGGCAAAGGGGAAAGTACCTGAATAGACATTTGTCCAACACGACATACAGAAGGCCAACAAGTACATGGAAAGATGCTCAACAAACATCACTAATCATCAGAAAAATGCAAATCAAAACCACAATGAGATATTACCTCACACCTGTCTGAACAGCTATTATCAAAAAACAATACACAAGTGCTGGCAAGGAAGTGGAGAAAAGGAACCCCTCGTGCACTGTTGGTGGGTATGTAAAATGGTGCAGCCGCTATGGAAAACAGTGTGGAGGGTCCTCAAAAAATTAGAAACAGAACTCCCTATGATCCAGCAATTCCATTTGTTGGTATTATCTGAAGAAAACAAAAACAACTTGAAAAGATATCTGCACCCCCATGTTCACTGTAGCATTATTTACAATTGCCAAGATATGGAAATAACCTAAGTGCCCAATGATGGGTGAATGAATAAAGAAGATGTGGTACACACGTACACACGTACACACGTACGTACGCACACACACACACACACACACACACACACACACACACACACACACACGGGATACTATTTAGCTATAAAAAATGAGGAAACTCTACCATTTGTCATATCATGGATAGACCCTGAAGTCATTATGTTACATGAAATAAATCAGAGAGACAAATACTGTATGATCTCACTTACATGTGAAGCTTAAAAAAACACACACAAAAAAACCCAACACCAAACTCACAGAAAAAGAGATTAGACGTGAATTCATGGTTCCCAGAGGCAAAGGGGTTGTGAAAGAACAGACAAAAAAGTGGTCAGACATACAAACTTCCAGTGAAGATAATAAGGACTGGGGCTGTATGAGCACTAGACAACATCACTACAGCTAGTGCTGCTGTATGATACGTAGGAAAGTTGTTAAGAGGGTAGATCCTAAGAATTCCCATCACCCGGAGAATTTTTCATTCCTTTTATTGTATCTGTATGAGATAATGGGTGTTAATAAACCTACTGTGGTTATCATTTAACAACACTCATATCTATGTAAGTTACACCATCATGCTGTATGCCTGAAACTTACACAACGATGTATGTCAATTATTTCTCAATGTAACTGAGAAAAAAAGGAATTCCAGATGTAAATGAATGAATGAATGTTGCTACAAAACTTGGTTAGCCACATGGAAAACAATGAAATTAGATCTTGGTACCAATTCAAAATTAAATTCTAAGGTGGCAAAGTCATGAAAGGCATTTGAAAGCCTTTAGAAGCAAACACAGGAAGGATAGTACCTGAAATAAGGAGCTAATAACTAAGTCATAAAAGCAATGACAGTAAGTCCAACTAAGATGAAGAACATACTCATCCTAAGATACTGTGAAGTCTAAACGCAGCACGGTACACGGGACTGGGTCCTGGGAAGGAAAAGGACATGGAGGAAAGCTGATGAGCCCAAATAAGGCCTGTAGTTTAATTAATTTTAATGTAACACTGTTCACTTGTTAGGCTGGGCAAACACACCATGGTTATATAAGATGGCAGTATTACGGGAAACCAGGCGAAAGGTGTATGGAAACTCTACCTTTGGAACTTTTCTGTAAATCTAAAATGACTCCAAATTAATAGAAAGAGAGAGAGAGAAAGAGAGAGAGGCCATAAAGTGAAAAGAGGAGCCAGAAAACTGGGAGAATAGATCCACAACACCAATACCCAGTAAAAAATTATTATACAGAGTATATAATGTCAACCAATCGGTAAGAAAACAACCTAAAAGGAAAACGGGCACTGGACGAACAAGCATTTCATAAGCGTAACCATGGAGTTATGCTCTTACACATATGAAAAGACGGCCGAGGCCCACTGTGCTTGGGAAAGCACACTCAGGCCATGTTTATACCACGCATTTGGCAAAAGCTGTGAGGATGGAGACAGGGAGCAATGGGGGGTACACGGGTGACACTGCTACGTTGGGTCATGGGCTCACTGTTTCAGAACACACCTATTTCATTGGTTGTCTCTATCAAATATGATGTATAGTCATCATAAAACCATCAAACAGTGCTGAACAGACACCATGCTGCTCAATGTTATTAACAGCAGCAGCAGAAGGTGGTTTTACTCCTACAACAAACATCTAATGAATGTTAAGAACTAAGGACTACAAGAGAAACGAATAAGGGCTTCTTCCCATAGAAATATCTGCAGACTGCTTACATACTTAACAAAGCGCGTGCTCTGCAGACATCATTTGTTAAGTCTTCACAGTCTATCTTGCCAAAATAAACAGGCTGCTAATGTGTCTCAGGGGGACCTAGGGAGGAGCAGCCTCTGCGGACCAGTTCTTCAGGGCCACCTTCGTGGTCTTTAGTACCCACAAGTGTATAATGCATGCTGTCGGAGTTCACTTATTCACACATGGAAAAGTGTAAATAAAAAGTTAGTCTTATTATTAGCCTTTCTATGATCGACAGAGCATTCATCAATCCCTCCTAAAAAGCCCTGAAATTAGACGAAACAGCAGATCCCAAGAGACTGAAAGAGTCCCCATTCATCAGATGGAGATGTAAAACAGGAACTAAAAACTTCTCAAGAGCCTTCTGCATCCTTTTGGACACCCACACAAGTAACTCATCAGGCAAAGTGTGAGAAATTTGGTTGATGACAATTGGCAACTAGATCTTTCAGTGTCATCGTGGAGGCCTGAAACCTGACCGAGTGCTTTTTCATGAAAGCTTGGCCCCGCTCCATGGCCGCTCTGGCCAGGGCCCAGGAGCCCAGCCAGAGCACGTGCACAGCGATGACGGAGGGGCCGAGCTGACAGGCAGCGTGTGCTCTCGCCCAGTGCGGTCAGGCCTGCTGCCAGCATGGCTTTGCAGAAAGGCTTAAGAGCGCGTCAGACTACTTGACCCCACTTTACTCCATGTGGGCACGGAGGGTGAGAAGTAAGCACAGCACTTACATCTCAGCGCCCGTAATTAACTCGGAAGGAGCAGGAGTGAGTGTGCTCTCCAGCCACAGGAAGAAGTCCGCCTCTGCGTGGCGACTGTGTGGATCCATACGACAGTGGTAGCCATATTTTACCATGTGTAAGGTGCTCCCGTATATAATCTGCACCCACGTTTTTGGCCCAAGCTTTCAGGGAAAAAAATCTTTCATTTTTAAGTTTTAAAGTCACATTACTATTTGTTTACATTTAGGTATTTGCTTTTTGTATTATAAAGGAATTTTAGCATTTCTTTTTTAACATCTTAGGTACAAGAAATTTTATGTAACAAATAATTACAAAACATAAGAACAGATACAAGACACAAAAAATTTATGTACCAGTAACAAATTTACAATATTGACGCATCACAGAAGGCCAAGAACTCTTCGTCGTTGCAAGTTTGTCACAAATTCAACAAAACCAATGATTGTATTCCAGGGTATTATTTTGCAAACAGATATTGTTATTGATTTCTAGAGTTACCCTTTTAACTCATAAGCATAAATTAAAAAATTAAAAACATTTATAGGGCCAGCTGAGTGGCGCGATGGTTAAGAACTGGCTTGGGAGGCCAGAGGGCCCCGGTTCGGATCCCACATATGAGGGCCAGTGACAGTGCCCTCCACAGCTAAGATGCTGAACAACAGCTCAACCTGGAGCTGGGCTGCTGTGGGTCGCTGGCAATGGCGTAGGCTGCAGCCCCTGTGGCAGTGGGTTGCCATGGGCTACCGTGTGTAGCCAGCAGCCAGCGTGAGCGGCCCGCAGCCGCAGTGAGTGGCTGTCCAGAAGCCAGCGACTGATCTGCCTCGCCCGGGAAGAGTGCAATGACGGTGCCAACTTGGGCCAATGAAGCAACGTCCTCCACGGCTAGACTGAAGAACCAAAGGATAGCAACTTGTCTGTTCCCCTTCCCCCAATTCCCCAGCACTGTTCCCATCCCCCCCAATTCCCCAATAAAAACCTTTAAAAAAAACACAAAAACCACATTTATATAGATACGGAATTAGTACTACCCATGTATAATGCACACCCTTATTTTTCCCTCACAAATTTGGGCAAAAAAGTGCGCATCATACACGGCAAAATATGGTAATTTTATGCCAATGCTGCCAAAGGAAGCTTCGGGAAGAAAACTTTCAGTATGCAAACTGATCCCCTTTGACACTGAATTAAATTTCAGAAATTAAAACCTAACACTACTGTATGATTCCACCTATATGACCTTCTGGAAAAGGCAAAACTATGGAGACACTAAAAAGGTCTGTGGTTGCCAGGGTGGGAGGTGAGGAGGAAGGGATGACTGGTGGAACACAGAGGACAGTTAGGGCAGTGAACTAGTCTGTGTGACACTCAAACAGTGGATATGTGTCATTATACACTGTCCAAACACACAGAATATACGACACCAAGAGTGGACCTAATGTAATCTATGGACTCCGGGTGATATGGACATATCGATGCTGGTTCATCAATTGTACTAAATGTAGCATCTGGAGGGGGTGTTCATAGTAGGGAGGGGGGCTGTGTGTGTGTGCTGGCGGCGGGGGGATAGATATAACGGAACTCTGTGTTTTCACTTGAGTTTGCTGTGAATCCCAAACTGCTCTCAAAAATCGTGTGTGTGTGTGTGTGTGTGTACCTAACCTCAGATTCTGCAGACGTCACAAGGTAAGTGGTGGACCGACAAAGCTCGCGCTGGCACAGTCTCGCTGCCACCATCCCTCCCCACAGCACTCGGCACCTAGCTCGTGTTTGGTATAGGATCCCACTACAGCAGAGTTTCTTCTACACACAGCAAATAATGACACAACTCCAAATCTTTTCCATGAAGTTGGAAAACTCTTTCTTTGAACATCAGTATTACCTTCATATGTAAACATACATTACATGAATTACTTTTAAAAAGCACATGATTTGTGGACATAAAAAATGCAGGGAGGGCCAGCCGAGCGGTGCATTGGTTAAGAGTTGGCTTAGGACACCAGCTCTGAGAAGCAGGGCCCCAGTTCCGATCCCACATGAGCGCCAGTGATGCTGCGCCCTCTACAGCTAAGATGGTGAACAACAGCTCGACCTGGAGCTGGGCTGCTGTCAGTCACCGGCGATGCGTAGGCTGCAGCCTCTGCTGCAGTGGGCTGCCGTAAGCTACCATGAATGGCTGGCAGTCAGCATGAGCGGCCGGCAGCCGGCATGAGCTGCCATGAGCAGCCGTCCAATGTCCGGTGAGCGACTGCCACACCCGGAAGAGCGCAATGATAATACCATCGTGGGCCAGTGAAGCGACGTCTTCCAAAACTAGACTGAAGAACAAAAAGGACAGCAACTTTTCTGTTCCCCTTCCCCGATTCCCCAACGCTGTTGCCCTCTCCCAACCCCCCAATCAAATCTTTTAAAAAAAAAAATGCAGGGAGATGGGAGTGGGTGATTAATTCTCACTTGGAAAAGTTTATTCTAAGGAATAACCTTTAAGAAGCTCCATGACCTTCTCTGATTGTGTTCGTTCTCTATTTCCAGTCAAGGCTGCTGCCAAACTGCACAGCACTTCAAGAGGATTTGGGGATGAAAACAAATTACACATCGTAGTGGCTTGAAAAAAGTGCCAAGAACACTGGCAGAAAGTTTACTTGCAGCGTTCATTTGCAAACACGATGAAAAAAATCACTTGGCAGAAATACTTATACAACAAAAACTGTGCTTGCAATAACAGAAGGGGGAAAAACTCCAGGTGAATGTAAGGGAAGAACAGGTTCTATCAACATACCATTTCTTAACCTAGATGGTTATACACAGTTGTTCATTTTATACAAATTTTTACTTTATATGAATGAAGTATTTCACAGCCAGCTGAAAAGGTACAGGCACTGGCATAACCCCCAAGCCCAATGACAGATTGAATAACACGTGTCCTGCTCAGTGTAAAATGTTCACAACACAGGACAAGGTGACCAAGACCAGAAAAGCTGTCTCAGTGTTCACTGGCACTCGTCTGCTATAAGCATTCAGATTCTCTTCCTAGGGCTGTATCATTTAAAACATGACAAGATAGAGAAAAAACACAGAAATGTCACAGATAAAACTTCACGAACTCTCCATTTTAAAAAAAGTACCGTATTTGCCGGCGTATAAGACGACTGGGTGTATAAGACGACCCCCTAACATTTCCACTCAAAATACAGAGTTTGTTATATACTCGCCGTATAAGACTACCCCCTCTTCCGCACACCTTCCACACACCAAATAAAAGGTAAAACAATATCAGATTTGATTTCAACATTTTAATTTATATTCAAATGCTTATGACATGCAGGAAAACTGTCACAAGGCTGTATGTAATCAAACATATACATAAAACAGTGCAAGTTGGCTGTATACAAAGCCTGATTTGATTGGTCCCTGCTCCCTGTTTGCCCGCCCTGTCACTATAGCAGTCTGGTCCACCCTTGCATCAGCATCTCCCTGGGACCTCACTAGTGCGCAAGTGCGAGCTCTTCAACATTCTAACAGGCACCATGATAGCGCAAAATCACGAAATCTTCAATGCATATGTAAAGAAATATACGGTAACCCGAATTTACCACACTCGCAAAATCGCACACAGCCGACCATACACCCAGTATGGTATTGTGATTCGCGATTTTGCGCTATCATACTGGGTGTATGGTCGGCTGTGTGCGATTTTGCGAGTGTGGTAAAATCGCATAACAGCAAAATCGCATAACAGCCGAGCATACACCCAGCAGCGCTGCTGATGCCTGAACGGTATGTGGAATGAAGTTGGCGGGCTTCGGGAGGCCACTATGGCACGGGGCAAGCACTATGGGCAGTCTATCTGAAGTGTTCCTGGCGTATAAGACGACCCCCCACTTGGAGGCATATTTTTCAGGGCCAAAAAATCGTCTTATACGCCGGCAAATACGGTAAGAATTTAGAGGAGTTGAATGTCAGGCGCAATATAAAATAATTCATTGTCTCATCCCTTTTATGTGCCTTCAGAGTACCTGTGCAGCTGACAGCATCCCTGGCTGCTGAAATGTCTCAGGAGGAACTGATGCAGTGGACACGCGGTACAGCTGTTGTCAGGCGAGTCCTATAGATGGAGCATGTAAAAAAACCTACCCCAAAAACACCGAGAGTCTACATTGTGATTGAAGGAAAGTTGTCAAATTCTGCAGCTTTCTTCCAAATGTCCTCGCAGAGCTAAAGCTACTGTTAGCATTAAAAAGAAGTCCACGTTTATGTGCGAGGCTTAAAAATACTCGTGCACCTCACTTAAGGCTCTCACCTTTCAAGGAGAGCGAATGAGGCCCACAACAGGGCTGGACCACTGTCTGGCTCTTCAGTGTCACCCATGTATTCTTTGCTGGCCATTGGAACTGCTGGGTGGCTTCCCAAACAGTCCCATCCTCTCATGACTTCAGCTGCACTGTACTGACATCTCCATTCCAGAAAATCAGCTGTGGCTTTCCCTCTTTGCATTGAAATAGCCCAAACTTTTGCTTCCCACTGCTCAGTTTGTAATTTGGCCTCGATGTATTCCTTTTCACCACATCTCCTCTCCACAAAGTAACCGTCCATGGAGCTCGAGCAACCAGACTTTAAAATAAGAATGTTCAACTTGAAATTGACCCACCCACCCAACTGCAAAATGATTTTCCTGCGTTAGACTCATTAATGAACTTCTAACAACTTCATCGAGTATCTTTTTCTTCACTACCTCTCCTGCTGGTCTTGAGACTGGGCTACAAAGTACTAAAACTAAATGTAAAGTTCTTCCTTTATAAAGCTTATCAGCCTCACCTCCCTTACACAGCCCCATACACCCACCCACCCACCCACACTTCCATGCTGAAGCAGCATGGAGGCTGCTCTGTTCCATTAACTCAACACGTTACGTGGCTTCTGTCTGACGAAGCTACTGGGGGCTGAATTTAAAATTCTCTACTGACAAGGAAACCAAGAAGCAACTATGGCACTGTCAAGTCATGTTCTCTTCCAACCTTACTGAATCAATTCAAATGCATGTGTTCACAGTATAAACATTTTACAAATACTTGACATAATAATAGGAACGATTATGTTGTTAGGACTTTCATTTTTAAGGCAGTATTTTCATCTCTACGATCATTCTCACCTCTTCAATCCTGTGACAGACAAGAATCTGATTTCAGGGGGGCAATGAAAAAATTCTTGACTTCAGGAAGCCTCACGTTAATAGCAAGGAACTTTAACAGCCAAAAACAATGTGGCTGCAGGCTAGGACTGCTCTATTGAACACAGACGTTTAGGTCACTGCAGGGTGAGGGTCTCTTCACACGCAGGCTGAGGTCACCAAGCAAGGACACGTTTAATGGACATGCATGAGCATCAAGAATCGCTCTTCCCATCAAGATGCCTTTTTTTCTTACAACAACATAATCCCCCTCAGCACATGCATTCCTAAAAAGGGAGACAATCTATATGTGTTCATAAATACAATTCTGAAAAATAGTATCACAATAAAATAAGAGCATATGCTGAATCTGTTTTCCTATTGGGAAAAGAAACTCCTTCGACAGTGAAAAAAAAAGAAACAAAACCAAAAAAACAGAAAACGTTTAACAAAATTAGAATGATAAAGAAAACTTGTATTATAATAAAACTATTGGTTTGCACAAAACAACAAAACTTAAAGGGTTGTTCTTACTTGGTAAGACAGTACACATAACGCAGAGTTATCATTATTATTCTCCACTGAATTGGGCACACTGTAAGGCACTTTCATATAGTTAACCCATCAAAAGACCTTGCCCTCCTAACTATACTGACAAGGAAACACGCTCTCAAAGGTTAGCAACTGCCCAGGTCCTGGCAGTTGGGGTTACTGGGCTCGTGACTATGTTGTCTCCCTCCAAAGTTCGTCATCTTTCTGTTCTACACTGACCCTCAAAGCAGCTTTTTTATATCCCTCAACTTTTCGATCTTAACTTGAAAGATAATTTCTTTACATATTTTTCCACCTCAGTTCAACAACGGTGTATTATGTGCTAGCACCATAATCACGGGGACTCAGGGGGACTCCAGATAGCATGGCCTGGGTCCCAGAGTCCACTCAGGTTTGGCTCCATCTGTCCATGTGTACTGGTTAGTTGCAGGCCTCACTCAGCCCCCACCCCCTTCCCCAGCACACCGAGATACAGTAAGAACTGCAGGAGGCTGCGATGACGGGAGTCCTTCAATCTCCTGGCGGCTCACAATGCAGGGGCTCCCTCTTAGCCCCCGAATTCACCAGACTCGCCCACCTGGCAACTGTGGGTCATGCAAAGCTTTACATAAGCCTTTTCCCTCTGCCTTGTTCAATAGGTAACCAATTATTATTAAAACATTTTAAAAATACCATAAATAGATCAAGTAAAAGAAATTAACTAATAAAAGAAATAACACTTTTCTTCAGTGAAACCACTCGGTTACATCATGACCAGAGCACACACGCCTCCTCATGAGACAATAAGGCTTCTCGGAAAGGGTCTAGGCTTTCTGGATTCCCGTTGTTTTGTGTCAGCCCTTGAGAGAAAAAGTGTTTGCCAAGCTGTCAGTCTCCTGGTCAAAATAAATACACTCTAAACTTACACTCTTCAAACAAGCATGTTATGTATCTTTCAGCAATTCTTCTGTAAAATGTTTAAGAACATCTTTAACCCACAAATGGAAACCAAAGGTAGCTGTGTTTCTAAATAGGAGACTGACGTGCTGTTTAATCCACCCGGCTTAGAAAAGAGAGCACACAAACTGAGGAGGGGAACCAAGTACAACGGAACCGTGTTACATGAAACCTGACTGTGTCAGGATTTGTGACCATCTCTCAAAGGGGTTTCAATAAAGCTTAACTACTGAAAATTTCCTGTATTTCCATGCTTAGAACATAATTTTTCCCCCGGAGAAATTCAAATCTCACGTATGATGCCTTTAAGCTTCCCTTCTTCCACTACCTACATTTTTTCCAATGAACACGTATCTGCCTGACCTGGCTCCCGTCCTCATGAAACCACGCCAGTGCCTGTCCACATGCACATGGCCACTCCCGAGCTCGCTGCCCTCTGAAGCCCTCTGAAGGGGCATGGAAAACTCACATGCATGTGGCCAGACTCCCACCACACAACTCAGTAAAGATTCAACAGGAAATTCTAACAGGTATCTATATTCTTTTTACTCTTACAATCTTCGCAAACGATCCACATTTTGATTCATAAAGAGAAAAATTAGTTCCACAATTTAGTAACTACTTTGTAGGAAAAGAATCCATTATTTCCCATGATTAATGCAGTTATTCCCAGTAGCTATTACAAACAACAGCTGTGTTGACAAGACTTTCAGTACGTTTTCCAAATTAAATGTAAAATTTGGAAAAAATACATTTGAAACTGAAAATCTGTACCCAAAACATCTTCGGTACTATTATTGGTCTTAACATTAATGTAAATTAAATTCTACCAAGATATACTATTAAACCGTAACACCAAAAAAATTAAAGAGCACAGTCTAATCAAAATAAACATGGTTACAATTATTTAAACCACATTTATTCACACAATTCTCAGATAGTCCAAAATGTAAAAAAAATATATCAAAAAATATAGTTATACATAATTATAGCCATACCATAAAGTTAGCAGCACCCTTCAAACATTAAAATGGACTTTCAACATAATTGTTACTATAAATGTTTTATTCCATTTCCTACATTCAGGTACTAAATTAATCTCAAAATTAAAATCTTGAGACTGATAAATTTAACCTACTCAAGTGCTTTTAACTCACTTAAAGTCATTCCCTGCTCTGAGAGCCCGCAGCAGGGCTCACTGTGATTGCAGACACCACTCACCACTTCCTCCAGCGCAGCACTCCGCCCGAAGGAACAGGTGAGGTGTGTCAGGCAGTTCACGAAGGACGAGAACAGCTCGCTCGGAATGGCGGTTAAGACGTTTCGAGGGAACACTGTTATCAGGTTGCTGATAATGCTGGAGATCCCCACAGCCTCAGAATCTTCTATTTCAATTCTAAAAATCAGGTAACAAGTGTTACGAGGAGGTAGTGGAAGACAAGTTACAATGACTCATCTCCAAACACACAAAATGACAACCTATTCATTCATTTTCAAAGGCATGTCTCTGCCTTAGTTTCAAGTTACCCACATAACTACACTTCAAAATACAGGGAAGGAGAGTAGCACCACTCGCTGCTTTCCCTCCAGTTAAACATCAAGGAAAACCTGGACGTGCCCTCTCCAGTGCCTACCCGTTGATGGTGCTCAGGAGCCCCTCGATGAAATGTGCCAGGTATTCAACCTGCGCCCCCTCGTCGGGGAAGATGGGCCCGTGCAGACAGGCCAGCTGGGCGAGGCACTGCAGTGAGTCCTGGGCCATGTCTGAATCTTCTCTGATTTTTCGGTGTACCTGTGAGAAAGAATCACTAATCTATAAAAATAAATTCTCCTTTTGTAAGGGTCACGTGTCTATCATGCCGAATGAGGTAAGAGGAAAAATTCACCGGTTGTTTCTAGAAAATTAATTCCTGGATTAAACTAAATTTGAAAACTGTCCCTCAGTCCATTTTACATTGTAGGACATGATTTTAAACATATCAATTGATTTTTTTACTGAGAGCTACCTACATTTTGAAAACTGAACTGTCTCCAGCATGTTATGACAAAGAGAGAAACAGATGCCAGCCAGTCAGACATACTGCCTCTTCTAAAAACAGCAACGATGACAGTCATCCGCACTATGCTAGCTATGCCTTGCTGCAGCTCCCAGCTAAAGTTAGCAGGCGAGTCCCGCAGGAGTGTGCAGATGCAGCCTTGCTGGAAGTCAACAGTTGCACACAGAGAAAATCAGTAAGGGCTCAGTCCCTACACACTCCCCCACCAACTGGCACAGGTACCTCTCTCGGCAACTCTGAGACTGTCTACAGTTTGTCTGAGTCTCAATGCATTCCACATTGGTAGTAATCAATGCTGACACTTGTAAAATAAAAGCTGTACTTAAATCTACTTTAAACCACATCTAGATTTTACTTCACTGATGCACTAGATGCACTACTGATGCGAAACACCTGTGTGAGTGTTCTGTATGAAGAAAGTACTCCTAAAATACTGCCCCTAGCTTTACAGTGTCACTAATGTGCTCAGGTTTTAAAGATTTCATTTCTGTGATTTGACATAATGAAAACAGCCAGGGAAAACAGTAAAGAAATTATAGCTAATTGTTTATCTTAATTAAATAATTCTACAGCATTTACTGTGGCCATTTTTTTTTTTTTTTTTTTTTTTTTGTAGCTGAGCCATCCTGCTACCTGTTGGTAGTTCAGCCACAGCTCAGTTCAGGCCGGGCATCAAACCGCTGCTGCTCAGAGCTCACACTCTTGAGCAAGCGAGCTCATAACCAACTGAGCCACTCGGCCGGCCCGACTGTGGCCATTTTCTACTTCCACGAGCATTTGATTTCTTCAGCTCTTCTTTTCCTACACAAATCTCTCTGTTTTCTGAATGTCACACAATTTTAAACATTTATTCTCTATTTGTTTCAGGTCATGTTCACTTTGACTCTGCAGACCATTTATAAATTACTTGATGATAGAACGTTTCTCTTAGGTCTTCACTGCTACAGTGCTGGGACACAGTGAACAGACACTCATAAATCCTGTTCACCAACTGATTCCATTCATCATTGATCCCTTAACTTCTTAAGGTTCAGAGAAACTTAAAATACTAAAAAGTCACAAAGTTAACTGATCTACTGGCATGCTTAAAATATGGTACCCTCTTTGTTCTAGAACGGATTGGCAAACCACGGGCCACACTGGCCTCTCGCCTGTTTTCTATGGCCTGTAGAATGGTTTTTACATTTTTATATGGCTTATAAAAAAAATCAAAAACTGTTTCAAGCCACATGACAAGTACATAAAATCTGCATTTTTACAGTAGTTGATCAAGTCTGACTGGGACACAGCCGACTGAGTGTCTGGTTGTACACGGCAGAGCTAAGCAGGGCCTCGGAGAACACATGACTGCACTCCCTAATGTTTGCTACCTGGCCTTTAAAGGGAAAGCTTGCCAATCCCTGGTCTAAAACACAAATGGTTTTCAAAATACATTCTACTATATTTTAAGTCAGATGTAGTAAATTTAAAGTACAATATGCAAATTCCCATGTCCACACTGTCTAATCCATGAAATGCTGAACACAGCTCATTCTGAAGTTCCTTATCTAAAAACTAGGACTAAATTTGTCATTGTGCTCTTTAATGTACATTTAAGCATGCCGCCCATGGATGCATTCTACCAATGGATGAGATGCAATCTGGGACAACAGACGGTGTCTTCTCTTCCCACCAAGACATGTGGTTGCTTGTTTCTGGTCCAGAAGTAATAAATCAAAAGAATGAATTCTTTCAATGAAATAACTAACATTGATTATGTAATAAAATAAAAATAAGAAACTGTCCTCAGAGCCTGCCTGTACTGTTCAAATTTAATTTGTCTCTGAAATATGAGCCACATAAAATTCATGATAAATCAGTGATTAATTCTTATGATATAGTAGATTCTTGCCCTTTGTAATGTCAGCATTACAAAGGAGTTCACCCATATCTGAACTGTACCATACAAATTAAAACCTGAACTGATCACCTGAACAAGGAAAGCAGAGAGGTGGGCAAAAGCCAAGTCTGATGGACACCTGGGGAGATGGGTAGTGAGGCAGGATGAAGATAAAGACATGGGTAGAGAAAAGCAGGGAGGTGATGGTTCTGGGGGACATGCTAAATCAGAGATGTCTGTGGGCCTCCCAAATGAAACCCTCCAGTAAGCACTGGGATTACAGGCTCTGGGCTCTGAGCGGTCTGTGCTGAATATAGACCTAGGAGTCATCGGTGGAGAGCGGTGCCCAAGCTCCTACGTGTGGGAGACAGCCCACAGAAAGTGCACGCAGTCAGCAAAGTTGAGAACTGACATAGGAAGACAACTATTTATACAAACAGTGGAGAAACAAGGGACCATAAAGGAGAGGAAGGACAATCTGTCAACAGGTAGAAGAAAACACTAATGAGGCTGGTTTTTCCGATACCTTATGGAAGAGAGAGAAACTGAGAGGTCTGTGAACATGAGGGGCAGAATGCAGCCTGAAGCATTCCTTAGTTCAGTGTGTCAGCGTATCTCAAGCCCTCAGTCCATGCAGTGCTGTACTTATGCTTATCTACTCAAATCTGGAGAAATAGTGACAGCACGTGGAAAACTGCTTTACATTAGGTAATAAATTCATATAATTGCAAATAAACTTAACAAAAATGGAATGAAATAAGGTTAGCCACTGGCTCTGTTGTTAACAAACTTAAAATTGTTTATAAACTGCTTCAGCAAGTCACAGGCCACAAACACAAAACTGTTAAAATAACAAAGTAAAAGGGGTTAACTTTCAAATTCAGAGCTATTTGCATGTGGCGGTCCCAGCTGACAGACGCAGCTGCCCCGTTCGTTCGTCTGGACAGCTGTCTCCAGCACCGCCGGCTCACTCCCCACCTTCTCACACACTCCTGAAGCGGGGTCTGCTTTCACTCAGTGAGTAGCACAGACACCTGAACTTGGACACATAGCAAAACAATGTCTGCCAGATGAGGCAGAACAAAATTGTTCAATTTCATTGCAATTATCTCTTTGATACTGAAAGTGTGTTTAGTCACCATTTCTCTGATTTGAACAAGAAAATGAAGGTAATGCTCCATCTGGACGCTTCCACAGAAAGCCCTTTTATGTACGGTACACACCCGTGCGTGAATAACCTGTTCCAGGTACCAAGAACAGAAGTTCTCAAAGTGCGGTCTGGGGGGGTCCCTAGAGATTCCTAGGGCCCAGCCAGGCTGTCTCTAAGGGCAAAACTTTTCCTGATAACATTAAGATAGCATTTGCCTTCTAACTTCTGACTTTCACACCTGTGTGCAGAGGTGCCCCGAGGCTACGGGGTGTGTATATGTGTATACTGCAGCTGGCTGGATGCAGAAACACACATGAGGTCAGCTGCCTGCTATGAGGCCTGACATTAGACATCCGCAAAAGAGGACAACAATGCCATTCTCCTCACTAAACTCCTTTCTCTGTTTTCAAAAATATAGCTATTTGTTCATTAAAATATTAGTTATGTTAATATGTCATAATTTGGTACTGCTATTTTTAAAAGAATAAATAAGTTTTTTAGGTTCTCAGTTTGAATTTTTAATATGGTAAATATTAACAGCCATAACCTCCATAAACAAAAGCTCTTGGGGTCTTCAACAATTTTTAAGACTGTAAAGGGGTCTTGAGAACACAAAGTTGGAGAACTTCAGCTCTAGGATATTAAACCCTTCATAACTTTATGACTATTTTATAAACTACCCAAGAACATTTCTATATAATTTCTGTTTTAGCAGAAACATTAATCAGAGAAGGCTTTAGAGGCGACAGGCCACCTGCCCACTTTTACTAAGAAAACCACCCCTCCCCGGAACCCCCCCTGCCCCCCCCAAAGCATGCACCGCTTCCCAGCCTCCCAGACCCTCCCCCGGGGGGGGGGAGGCAACACTCACTGTGAAGAAAAGCTCCATGACCCTCCTGTCCAGCAGCGTCTCCCGCCAGGACTCCGTCGGCTTCAACAGCACATTTTGTGAGGATTCAAACATGGCTATATAATGTCTGCCCAGTGATCTGGTGTCAAGGTCAACAACAATAACATTCTTACTTTGTCTAAAGTGTAAGTATACCCTAAATATAACAGGAGCCATCCAGAAAGAATGGAATGGAAACAGTTTAAGCCTCTTCACATATGCTACATAATTCATGCATGAAGTGAAGGAATAAAAGGCATTAAGTGCTGAAAAAAAGAATGCTACAGGAATGTAAGATAACAGTTTCATCACAATGATATGGCATGCTGCAGGACTCTAGAAACCTGGGTGATCAGAGAGCTTAACGCTGGCAACAGAAGGAAAAACACTAATGCAAAACAGATGCCAAAACACACATGCGTACCAAAAAGGAAAAATCAAATTCTGCATGTGTATCCCATCATTTCTCCCCTATATAACAGCTAAAACCACATATACAAAACGTGAGTCTCCTATAGTCTTAATTGGAAAATAGCATTTTCCCCAAAGAAATATATTCAAGAGCAAATATGCATCACACTAAAGAAGAAAAACTCCCACAAAGAAGTCACCAAATACCAATTCCATGCAAAGAAATAATCGGCTTACATAAAACTCTACAGGAACTCATTTAAAATTCCTGCACACTCAAAGTCCACTTCCATGGTGCTCAGGCGTTCCACAGCAAACACTCTTCTAATAGAGTCCTGTACCCGTCACGTTTGCTGGTGGTTAAGAGCACAAATCACACAGCAACACAGACGTACTACTGGGGTCTTTATGAACTGGGGAAGCTCTGGGGCATCAAGACAGGAACTGGGTCCCTCCAGGCGGTCACCGAAGGCCCAGCAGAAACACGTCCACGCGTGAGGTTATGTCCTCCTCACTCCTAGAGAAACTGAACAGGGATCCAAAACTACAGCTTGCAAAACCTAGATATAAGTTCACAAGCTGTATTTCCAATGAAGCCCAAATCATTAACAGAAAATGAAAGGCTGTGACATTGCTTTGGAAACCCATGTTTAAAGGTCAGTGCTTAACCCCCTTTTTAAATACCTAACGTTATTCTGTGTCTGAAGAGCAGGGAGGGGCACTGCAAGTTGTTTCAGTGGGGAAGTCGGCTCGCTGGTTTCTGACAAATCAGCCCACTTGATGGATGAATGAGAGTGAGGCTCAGATTAGGTTCACCTAGGTTTCCCTTTCCCGTTTCTGGTCTGCCCCCTCGTGGAGGTGCAGAGAAAGAGTCTACCACCAAAAGGCAGGACGGCTGGGACTTGACATAGAGCAAGCCTGAACTTAGGAAGGGAAAAGAAATCGGTGAACACTAAGCTTTGTTTTCAGTGCTCGAGAGCTCCTGAAGTGGCCTGTGTTTTCACAGGGCACCTCGGTGGTCTCAGGTCATTAGCGCCCAACCCTTGCTCACTACAGGGTGCCATGTAATAATACCCCGATTGAACACCATGCCTTTTCATGTGGTTTTGTTTTCCAACCCCAAACCTGGAAGGGATTTTCATCTGGACACATGTTTGCCTTCTCTCAAGAAAGCTCATTTTAACAAGCCTCACGAAGAGGTCATGCTGATTGTTCTTTGAAGAATTAATCTGCAACTCCGGAGATTTACCTTCTCTTTACCAGTCAGCCTAGCACGAGCACCGCCAATTCCAGTTTTTCATAATAAAAATGCACATTGACTCTAGCTCAAGTAAGATGCAACCACATAACTTGATTACAAATATTCTCTACTAAAAGAACATGTAAATATCCCAAAAACATTTTAATTAAAACTTATAAAACATAAAAACAACAAAAAGAAGAGTAGAATAATGAATAGAACAGACTAAGAACAGTGTTATTCCAATAAGACGTGTCTAGTGAGCAGGTTACACAGCGAAGCTGCTGAAGCTGCCTTTGAACAGGAGACTAAGAGGATGCTTCCGTTACCTGAAACACTTTCGTTATGAATGTGCATGTATTACTTTTCAACTTTAAAAACTAGTTAGAAGCATATCACACTGTAAATAGAATATTCATATACAGATCTGGAGCACAGCTGTACATTCAAAATAATGTAAAGAATTAGGGTAATTCGATATTTCTGGTGGTATTCCCTACCAATTAATTGACTATTTTTGGTGTGTGTAGGCGAGCCCAAAATACCCCACCCACCCACCCAGGTAATTCTTAATGTATAATACTTTAAAAACAAAACAAAAAGATTACCACAACAACTCAGGAATCTTAACACTTCTATTTCTAAGACAATATTTTTAAAAATGAGTTTGAATAAAGCAGCCGTTTCTTTTAAAAACAACAATTTTAAATAAAACAATAAGTTTCCTTTCCAAAGCTTTCAAAAGTTTATTACTTTCACATGTCATAATACCTGGACGTTGTAGTTTTATCTTTTTATCCAAATATGTCACCAATAAGAAGTCTAAAGTGAAGCAATTATTTACTAATTAATCGTTTATTGTACGTATTATATATGCTTGTCAGATTTTAGGACACATATTGAGTCACAACACATCAATACTAGTTAAATAGCTGTCACTTATCAAAATTCAAATCAGATTTTAAGCCAAGAATTTTCTTGGGCCATGGCTTTACATTTTTCTAAAATGAATACTGAACTATTCATTTTAGATAATAATTTACATATTTAGGTAAATTTAGGTAATTTACATATTGTATCAGAATAATTCACTTGCAACCAAATAAAACAAACGTCAACCAATAAGACAGCTGTACAGAGCTGCTGTTGGTCTTTTAATAATCCTATGTCTGTTTAAAAATTTGTCACCCACATCTAATCTTACTTCACCTTCCCACGTTTGCATTAAATTCAAGAACAGTCTTTGTACCAAAGACAAGCCACAGTGATCCCATCAGGCTCTAACATTTTCCGTTTAGGAAAGCTCACCAACTTCTGAGAAATCAAAGGCACACAGATGCACCAGCTGCCCTGGCCTAGAGCCAAACGAACGAACACACACACACACACACACACACACACACACACACACACACACACACGCCCCCCAGGCTGAGAGCCTGGAGCTGAATGAACACCCCCCACCCCCAAAAGAACACACACATACCAGGCTGATACACACACACGCTGAGAGCTTGGAGCCAAACGAACGCACGCACGCACACATACACACCCCCACCCCCCCAAATGAACACACACAGCCCAGGCTGACTGACTCTCTCTCTCTCTCTCTCTCTCTCTCTCTCTCTCTCTCTCTCTCTCTCTTAGCCAGGAGGGCAAAGCTCAGTTACTGACTGCACCGGCTGAGCCACACCAAGTCTTCTGCTTCAACAAGTTGAGGTCTAGAACACAAACTGTAGTATCACAAGTACACACCTCTTAGCACGAGGGGAAATGTCATCTTTTGTAGTACATGTGTTCTTACATATGCAACGAGCTCCTGTTCCTCCACTAACACCTTCATTCAAGGTACCACTCTGTGCTGGTGACAGACAGTAAAAAGACAAAGAAATGAGTCACACGATAGCTACAAATTATCCTCAGGCAAATACGGAGAGTGAAATTTTCCATCGCCTCTCCTTATAGGAAGTACTTTACAATATAGGCTTGTAGCCACAATGGGCATTTTGTACAAGTAATAAATAATTCCTTCCATCTTCCCATGTCTTTTTAATGCCACCTCATTAGTAAACACAAAGTTTCAGAACCAAGGGAAGCTGTTTTTCTTCTTAACAACAAAAACCGCTATTTCTCTTCCGGCATAACACAAATGTCGTGAGCACAGCCTTATAGACAGCACTTAGTCCGAGTAACCACAAGTCTGTGAAATAAAGGAGAGCTGCCCTTACCTGGATGTTTTCCCAAGCCTTACCTCCAAACAGTAATGCTGGCTTTACTGGAAATCTTAATTTAGGTGAAGGCTAATTACTATTTTATGATCCAGTTAGCTTTCCCCAAGAGATTGAGTTAAATTTTTTTTTTTTTTTTTTACCAAAACCAAATCAGATACACAAAAAAAGAATACCAATGAAGGGCAGTGTAACCCAACTAAAGAAAGAAGCATTACAAAGGCGCACACTAAACGCACCTGGCACGCATTCTGATTACAAAACGACTGTCTATGATCAGCTCTGCCAAACCCTTAGGCATTTACGGACGCCAGGTGAACTATGAATAAACAGTATCAGCAGCACAAACAAATGTCTAAGACCTGAAGTAATACTTGCAAGCCTCCTTACCGCAATAGTTAAATAATGCATATTTGTTAAGCCCCTTGACGACACGCCAGACAGTGCAGGTGCTAACACCACAGTGAACAAAAGTGTGGCCCATGCCTTCGTGAGCTTCCAAACTAGTAGGTGAACAGGTATTACTCACGTGAGCTAAAAATGAAAATCTACCACAGAGAAGTGAGCCAAGTGGGAGTAAGTTGTATGAAATACGCATGAGAGGCCGCGAGAAAAGAAACCAGACTTGTCCAGGGTACCAGTGAGGCTCAGTAAGGAGGTGACTGGCAGAGACAGTCCAGGAGCCAAGGCACCCGGGCACAGGAACCTGGGCTGCCAGTGTTCTTCTAACAAGAAGAGCATGGAAGACAGTTCTGAGAGGGAGGGAGAGGTCAGACCACCCAGGATCTCAGACCCGTTTTTAAATGGGGATGCCAGACAACAGAGACCGTAGGACCAGGACACTGTCTTAGGATAGAAGTGATGTAAAACAGAATGAACAGCGGGTGGACTGTGAGACTGGGCACTGTGGCTGAGGACTCACCTCACTGGGCCCAGTTGATTTTGGATATGCCCTAAATCCTAGGAGCTGCAGACTGCACCACCAAGGACTGGAGGGGAGGGCACTTCCATAAATCACCTTCTGCACATGTAAAACCTACATATAATAATCCTCAACAAAAAGGTTTACAGATGGTATCATGTATGCAGAAATACTTTTAAATCCACTAAAAATACTATTTGAGCTAATAAACAAGTTCGGCAAGGTGACACAGTACAAGATCCACCTTCAACCATTTTTATTTCTATACTATAGTAATGAATAATATGAAAATAACTTAAAAATCAACTCTACCTACAATTGAATTAATAAAATAAGAATAAATTTAACAAAGTCCAAAACTTCTACTCTGAAAACTATAAAAGTATTGAAAGAAATTAAAGATCTAAATAAATGGAAAGACATCCCATGTTCATGGATCGGAAAGTGTAGCATGGTTGTTAACACGGCAACACCCCCCCGGTTGACCTACACACGCAACACAATCCCTGTTCATCAAATACCACCTGTCTTTTTTGCAGAAATAGATAAGCTGATCGTAAATTTCACGTGGAAATGCAAAGGACACTGAGAAGAGACAATAATCTTAGAAAAGAACAAAGTAGAGGAGGTCTCACACTTGCTGATTTCAAAACTTACTCCAAAGCTACAGTGATCCAGACAGTGTGGCACTGGTGGAAGAACACAGATTCATGGAACAGAGAGAGAGCCCAGAAAGACACCTGTGTAAAGACATTCGCGTGACCTTTGACATAGGAGCAAAGGTCAAGGTCAACACAATGGAGCAAAGATGGTATTTTCAACAAATGGAGCTGGAATAACAGGACATCCACGTGCAAAAGTATGACCCAGATGCAGATGTCACAGCCTTCACAGAAATTAACTCAAAACTACAGAACTAGAAGATAACACAGCAGAAAATCTAGCTGGCCTAGTGTTTGGCAACGACTTTTCAGATATAATACAAAAAGCATGATCCATGAAAGAAGGCATCCATAAGATGAACTGCATTAAAATTAAAAACATCTACTCTGTGAAAAAGTGTCAAGAGAACGAGAGACGCTACAGACTGGGAGAAAATGTTTACAGAAGACATTTCTGAAAAAAGACTATTACCCAAAATATGCAAAGAATTCTTAAAATTCACAATAACAAATGATTAAAAAATGGGCCAAAGGCCGTAATAGACACCTCACCAAAGAAGACATACAGATGCAAATAAGCACATGAAAAGATCCTCCTTATCATATGTCATATGGGAAACACAAATCAAATACCACTACACCCCTACTAGACTCATCAAAATCCGAACATTGACAGTACCAAATGCTGGTGAGGATGTGGAGCCGCTGGAACTCTTGGTCACTGCTGGCGGGGGCACAGGCCACTCTGGAGAACACTTTGGTGGTTTCTCAAACACTAACATACTCTTACCAACAACTGTGCTCCTTGGTATTTATTTACCCGAAGGAGCTGAAAATTTACGTCCATACAAAAACCTACACATGGATGTTTCTTCATAATTGCCAAAACATGGAAGCATCCAGATGTCCTTCAGTAGGTGATAGGTAAGTAAACTGTCATCCAGACAGTGGAGTATTATTCAGTGCTACAAAGAAATGAGCTGTCAGCCATGAAAAGACATGAAGTAACCTTACATGCATATGACTAAGTGGAAGAAGCCAATGTGAAAGGGTTACATACTGTCTGATTTCAACTCGAGACATTCTGGAAAAGGCAAAGCTATGTAGACAGTAAAAAGATCAAGAATTGACAAGGGTTTGGCAAGAGGACCAGATAAATAGGCAGAGCACAAGGTTTTCAGGGCAGTGAAACTACCCTGTGTGACACTGTAATGGTGAACATATGTCATTATACATTTGTGCAAACCACTAGAACGTATGATACCAAGAGTGAACCCTAAGGTAAACTATGGACTTTTAATGATGATGACATGTTAATGTAGGTTCATCAATTATAACAAATGTACCATCGGGTTGGGGATGTTAATAATGGGGGGAGATTGTGCATGCGTCAGGAAAGGGGCATCTAGGAAACCTCTGTACCTTCTGCTCAAAATTGCAAGGAACATAAAAATGCTCTAAAAAATAAAGACTATTTTTTTAAAAATCGTTATGACCTTGGATTATGCAAAGCCATTTTAAATTATCTCAAAAGGACAAGCAACAAAAGAAAAAAATAAATTGAACATCAAAATTAAAAATTTGTTTCAAAGGCTATCATCAATGAAATACAAACACATCCCACAAAATGGGAAAAAATATTTGAAAGTCATGTATCTGTTAAGGGGTTTGTTTTACATGTTGCTAACGCATAAAGAAGTCTTACAACTCAAAAATTTTATAAAGACAAACAACCCAATTAAAAAATGGGCAAAGGATTTGAGCAGACATTTCTCCAAAGAAGATACACAAATAGCCCGTAACCACATAAAAAGATGTTTACTAGGTTAACCTTCAGGGTGATGCGAATCAGAACCAGTACAATACGATTTCATGTGAACTGGGCTGGCCTGGTCACACACAGAGAGACAGGATGCGCCGAGTTGAAACTCCATGTACTGCTGAGGGGTGTGAAATGGGTCAACCACTCTGGAAAACAGCTTGGCAGGTCCTCGAAAAGTTACATAGAGCTTTCTTATGGTCCAGCAACTGCACTCCTGGGTACAGCCAAGAGAAATGAAAACGTGAGTCCACACGAACACACGAGTGCTCATGGGAGCGTTGTCATAAGAGCCCAAAAGTTGAAACAACCCAACTGTCAATCAGGAGATGAATGGACAAATAAGAGCATGGTGCATCCTTACCACAGACTGTTATGTGGCCAGACCAGGGATGATGTGCTGGTACCCGCCATGACACAGACCGCCTTGAGGACGTCAGGCGTGAAAGAAGCCGAGCACGGATGGCCACACAGTAATGTGGCACTATCCACGTGAGATGTCCAGCACTGCTGAGATAGAGTGACAGTGACGGCTGCACTGAAAACTACTGGAGTGGACACTTTAGGTGTCTGGATGATACAGTGTGTGAAATACACCCCAACAATGCTGTTACAACACCCTGCAACGTGAGCCACCCTGAGGCAGGGCGCAAAGGGCTTCACACAGACATTTTCTCTAAGGAGCTCAATTTTTAAATATTTAAAAGAAAACTTTTAAAATAATTGGAATGGATCCTTCATAGAACATCTAAAATCATTCATTCCTAAGAACTTAAACCTAAGTTATTTCTGGTAAAACTTAGAATAGCGGGACAAAGGGCACGGAAGTCACCTGGCAGGATCTAAAGTGGGAACAACTTGGGCATCAAAGGAAATAATAATAGCAATAGAGAATAATCCATTCAACAGAAGTAGAGTCCCTCAGCCACTACTGATACAAATGAATAAATACATAACAGAGGGAGAAAAAAGCTCTTCCTATGGCAGAATGCAGCAAATAAACAAAAGGAAACGCTGGACAAAAAAGCCACCACTTTGCAACTATCATGATAATAACCGACTCGAGCGAGAACCACCAATGGATGCTAAAACTAATGGCTGAAACTTTTTGGAAGATCAGGATATTTATGTACTCTTCAAGTATAATTCCTTACAACTGTAAAAAGAAACAGCAACTTTAGCTGGAAACACTCAGCAGACCCCATCTTCACCGGGTGGTCAGCATGAAGGCTCCCTCCATGTCCGGCTGACACCACGTGCCTCCTGCTGTACAGCACTGACGAGGACACATGTCACCACTATGGTATTCCTACAAAACGGGAGTAATGTGAATCTAATCACAAAGAAACATCAAACAGACCCAAATTTGGGGACATTTTAAAAGGAACTGATTTATACACTTGAAATATGTCAAATTCATGAAAGACAAAGAAAAGCTGAGTAACAGTTCCAGACATAGACGACTTAGGACAACTAAGTCCAACATACTGAAAGTAGCTACAAAGGCTATTGGGCCAACTGACAAAACTTGAATATGGGCTATAGATCAGATAATACTGTATCAACACTAAATTTCTTAATTTTGAAAACTGTACTATAGTTTTGTAAGACGTTCTGAGAACCACAGCGCAATTTCAAAATTCTTGATCACAGGAAAACATACAGGGAAATATTCAGAAGTAAATGGGTCTAATGTCTGCAACTGCTCTCAAATGGTTCAGCAAGAAGAGTGCAATTAAATATATACATACAAGTATGCAAATAATACATGTACATGTGTGCAGACATGTGTGCAGGGAAAGAAAAATAAATGGGACAAAATGTGAATCTTGGTAAGGGCACATGGCAATTCTTTGAACTGCTCTTGTATTTCTGTGTGTTTAAAATGGTATCAAAATAAAAAGATCCAAAAAAATTACAAAAACTATGAATAAGAATTGACATTAATTTAACACAGCCTCATCTAACATGATGCCATTCTAAATGATCAAATATATTTGATACAAAATACACATTTTATAAGGTCTACTTGCTATTCATCTATCCCAGGGATCGGCAAATTGCGGCTCGCAAGCCACATTAGGCTCTTTAGGTATATTCCGTCTCAAAAGTTTGCCGACCCCTAGAAGCGCCAATCCTGTCCCTCACAACAATTTAAAAATTATTCGAGCCATAAATATATCTTTACATAATCACCATTATGTGAATATCCTTTAAAATTTTATAAATGAAACTATGATAGTTTTATTTTCATTTTCAATTTTACTTCAGGGCCACATGTACGTACCCAAAGAGCTGCATGTGGCTCGCGAGCTGCAGTTTGCTGACCCCTGGCGGCTCTTCCATCTCAACTGTTTGCCGATCCCTGATCTATCAAAAACCCATCACCTTAATATATCTTAACTAAGTAAAATATCATCATTAGACCCTCTTCAAGGTATAAAGCTAAATAATTATTCGATTCCTGCCACACTGATTGAATAGATCTCAAGTAATTGCCAAAATAAGAAATGTCAGAATTGGGATTTTTGAGACTAATTTCCTTAATTAGCCCTGAAAATGAGGCTTAGTTTAATTCCACTGCCATGTTCGTTCCACATAAGGATGTGTAGTTCGGTGACCCAACAAACAGCTGCTACACAACCCTATGGTCACACAGGAACTCATGTGTCCACCATGAAGCAGAATATCTGCAAGTCAAGGTCAAGAACTATTTTTCTTTAAACACTGAGTTATTTCCTTTGGCAACACTGTAGCTGTGCTCATCATTCTGAGATGACAAGTTTTCCAAAGGTTTATCTAAATACTTTGTAGAAATATTTTATGAGTGTGTATCTTTAAACAAACTTTGTTTCGACACTCCCAGAGCACTGTTTCCATTTACAAAATAGTCAGTTCAGCCAAGTACATTTTCCCCTAAAACAGACATTAAAATTGGCTACAATATAAGCAGTGTGACTTTTGATTTTCTCTCTATATATAATTCATGTTTTGATAGCTCCCATATGGCCTGCTGCTTTTGAAATCTGTCTCAAAGATTTCAACATCTTTTTTTTTAACTAACAAAAACTAGACCAAAAATTATATTGCAACACTCAAAGAGGAAATTTATTTTTTGAAGCACACCTAAGAAAACATGTGCCTAACAAAAAAAAAAAAAAAAGCATACATACATATATACATATATATATATATATGTGTATGTATGTATATATATTGAAGATACAAAACTGATTGTTAGAGGCAAACTTAGAGAAGAGGTATAAAAGGAGAAAGTGATTGGCCTCGGGTAAGCTTTGCCCCACAAAGCAGCAGTTCACCATGACAAGAGAACTCGGGGTTTGAGTCAGAGACTCACCATCTATCCAGTATTTTAGTTAGGTTTCTATTACATGAATGTATTAACTTGAAGACAGAAGAAAAAGTTACATGCCGCCCCCTTAAAATCCCACAATTGAACCAGCCACAAATGATTTGCTCATTTCTACGCACGTGAAAACAGCAGCTCCTGGCCCTGTTGGAATAAAGATGAGTTCCCTCCTAAATCTCTGGGACGGCTAAAGAGCTATTTCCTTATCGTCTTGTTTTAAAACTAAACAAACTCCCCCACTCCAGGCCACCAAGGAAGGGCTGATTATAGACATCTCAAACAGAATAAATTCACTTTAATTTCCTGTACCCTGAGGAGTATGTCAGATCAAGAACAAGAGAATACGCAGGTAGCTAGCTGATGTATTTCTTTACTCAAGGAGACTAGTAAGAGCTCAACAAATAGTAGGTAACTCCTGAGTGTTTCAAATTGTTGTTTCATCGATTTAATCTAACAATCCGCATCCCATTCTACATCTGGAAAACTGAGACCCAGAGATTAAGGGATACGCCTAGGATCCTGAGACCTGTACCTAGACACATGACACAACGTGACACAAATGGGCCATCACGATGTAGTGCTGCGTTCAGTCTATCAACGGGCAGCCAAGATCCTAGGAGAGCAAATCATGAACTGTAAGGAGCTGCTTTCTAAAACACAAGTTTCTCCACTGCAGCCACTGCTAGAAAAGCAGGTATTTGTAGCTATAATATAACCCATTTGAATTCTTCTGTATTACTAATAATATGCTAGAAACAAAATTTTCGTATTTTTATTTCACACTTTTTATTTCGTACTACCTAGTTGCTGACACTTGAACATATTGTCATCCATGAAGAGCAAGACAGTCAGGGGATGCCAGACTGGCCTTGAGGAAAGGCAGTCCAGAAATCCAAGTATTTCCACTACCAGGAGAGCGCAATCCAGCAGCTGATGGGAATGCACGCCACACACCTGTCCTCCTTCCTAAGGACTGCGGGTGTTCCTCAGTGAGCCATTCCCACGACAGGCTCCCCCGCCTCCCCATCCCCCGTGTTTCCATTCACCCAGCCCTCCCCTACAAAGTACTGTGCAATTTTAAATCTTCTAAGTAGCCCATGGTGCTGTCTTATAATAGAAGTTAAATTCCATTTCCAAGAGACTTATTTTCTTTCAATAATGTTTTACAAACCTCAAAGATAAAGTACTTTAAGCTATAATTAAGTCATTATGAATATTACCACAGATGCTATTCAGTTGTCAAAGGATATAATTTGGAGGAAGAAAGTTCCAGCTGAGGACCTGGTTGGCAAGCGCGAGGTATCGCTGAAATACCGATGACATCTGAGCGCTGAGGTTGTCCCGCCTGCTGAACTCCTGCAGGACCCCAACCGTGAGCAAGAAGATCTGACGAAGGTCTTCCTCCTGCAGGAAGAAGACCACAGAAACTTCTGGATCAAAAGCTTGTTCAAAATGTGTTATTTTTTAGAACCATAAAACAAAACAACAAGCACCTTAACACTTCCAAACACTACTTCTTCAGGAAACTTTTCCATTTTCAGGCCTGCTCATAATGACATCACAGGGAGCTTTCGAGAGGCATTGCTTTGAACACATTCACTGTAACAGAAACGCCACTCGTGGAGAAGACTGACGACTACACAGAGTTGGAGGGCTCAGTTGCTTTAGTGCAGGGCCCTGGGATTTAAGCCAGTGCCTTCACATAACTTCACTTCAGAGCCAAACAATACATACGAGACAAAGAGCCCACACCATCTGCAATAACACTGAAATACACAGCCCTCGTGGGCATGCTGCCAGGCCTATTTTTAAGGCCAGCAGAGTCCCACCAATTGAAGTGTTACATCTAAACATGGTAAGAACAAAATAAATAAACTAAGGATCTTGAGAGTAGTATTTCCTTTTTGTTTTGCTTGAAGACTAGAATTAAACAAGTAATCTTAAAAATTGTCAACTATGTTCACAGAACCTGTCGCTTTATTTCCTATGAAATTCCAGCAGAGATCTTCAGGAGGGGTATCATTGGACCAGATAAAGTAACTGTCCTCACTGCCTCAGGGAGAGATTGTAGAAAAAGTGAACCATAAAATACTTAAAGCACAAGAACAAAAATGCCAATACCTGAAAAACTCTTTTGCAGTTACCATGGAATTCCATACTCAGTCCAATATTGCTAGTTTTACTTGAACTTGAGAATTCACTCAATAGTGCCGTTAGAATAGAACACGCCAGAGTTTGCTATAATTATTGGAGAAGAAATAATTGTGAGGCATTATTTTTTCCAATGCTTTGTTTCAATACCACATTTGTTTCTAACATAATGAAACAGTTTCAATCGTTAGACCTCATACCTATCAGTCAAAAAATCAGACATGACAAAATAACAATCGGCTCTCCTTTCTAAGTGGCCCAGTAATTGTTAACGGCACTTTCTCCATGCCAGTTACCCAAATCCATCTAAGCCTTGAACTCAGGACATACTCCAAACGTAATCATGGAGTGCAAATGGTATTTGAAGGTAATCAGTGTTGAATGTCTGATCTCATTTAATTCACATCCCCACCTGACTGAAAGAGGTGAGCGTCAGAGGCCTGAAGTACTCAAGGCCAGCAGAGATGAACCCAGGTCTGTCTGACTCTATGTTCTGATAACTGTAAAATGTATTTCTAAACAGATGAAAGGTGAAAGAGTTTACAGTCTCTAAAATACTATGCAGGTAATACGCAAACGTTTTTTCAACTGAAAATGAAGTTTCCTTCTCAATGGTTCTCGCCAGCAGGCTCCTAACACCAACCCTTTTGCTTTATTCACAGACCGTTTAGAGTCAAGGTGCCAGGATGGAGGGGTACAAATTATTCTGGCCCGTTTCCAGGGGTTAAACAGAAATCTGCTCACTACCTCTGCACAACCAAAGATTAAAGTCAAGATGATACTATTTATGCGAGCTTATACAACAGCTGAACAGTCATCCCACCCACCAACTGCCACATCTTTGTTTGGAAATGCTTCTGATGTCAGTACCTTGACCTTACAGATGCTTATCTTGGCAAATCTTAGCCAATATACATAAAATTAAATTCCTAAAGATTGGCATGAGTTGTTGGTATTTGTTGAAGTTGAATGATGATCACATGGGTGACCAATTTACTATCTGTCTATTTTTGCATATGTCTGAAATTTTCCTCTAAAAAAATGTAAGAATGAATTAAATCCCTACTTGCCTCTTCATCTCAACTAAAATAAGCATGCTGTATAGCTGATATTTATAGACGGCACACGAACACATACGTTAAGGGCAGTTTCTCAGCCTTTCCCTCCCCCGGAAGCCCCAACAGCAGAGGATACAGGAACACTGCTCAGGCACCTGGGGTTCACACCAGCTGCTTCAACAAGGATGGAAGTTCTCTGAGTGCGCCTGGCCTAGCTTAAACACACACACATTTTGCAATTTACCTCCAAATACACATTATTTTTTTTAATTGGGGAATTGGGGGAGGAGAACAGTGTTGGGGAATTGGGGAGGGGACCAGCCAAGTTGTTGTTCTTCAATCTTAGTTGAGGAGGGCGCCAGTCGCCATCTGGCTGCCCAAGGGCAGCTCATGGCCTCTAAGCTCAAGGTGCTATGCTACAATCTTAGTTGCGGGTGGGCATAGCCATCATCCCATGTGGGAGTCAAACCAGCAGCCTTGTTGTTAAGAGCGCACATTCTATCCACTGAGCCATCCAGGCAGCAGCTCAGCTCACGGTGCCAAGTTCAGTCTTAGTTGCAGACAGGTGTAGCCCACCACTGAACAGTCAGTCTTGTTGTTAGGAGCACGTGGTCTCACCAACTGAGCCATCCTGCCACCTGTTGGCAGCTCAGCTCGCGCACAGAGTCACTGGCCCATGTGGGAATTGAACCAGCGGCCCTGTTGCTCAGAGCTCACACTCTTAAGCTAACTCTTAACCAACTGAGCCACGCGGCTGGCCCCCAAATACATATTTTTAAATAAAACTGTCCCCTCCTACAAATCATCCAGAGAAGTGTTCAAGTTCAACTGCCTTTGCATGACCCAGGCACACAGAGGAAGACACTGGTCTTGGGAACCAGGCGCTAACAAGCCTCTTACAAGGCCACAGCTCCCTCTATTTCACAGTTGAAAGGGACTTCGGGAACTCATCAAGTTCAATCCCTTTATTTTTTCAGTTAACAAAAATGTAGTTAAAAATGGCTTACTTTTATGATCACAGTGCCAGCAACCAAAACTTCACAAATCTAGTTAAGTAACACTGTGATCGACTATGAACATAGTTTTTAAATACAGATAGGCTTTGGTGGGGAAAGTAGGTATTACATTCAAATGAGTAAGATTCAAAGGGAAAAGTTAACTCACAAGGAACTAACATGACATAAGATCCTGTGCTTCTGAAAACAATTTTTAGTACCCTCATTTTTATGTTTTTAGCCTTAGCTTTTCTCCTATTCTTTCTAAGTAAGACCTCACTGAATGGAATATTATGAACCCAGAAGTACCCATCAAACACAAACTTATTCTTACAAACAAATGACCTATGATAGTTTTGCACAAGTAATGTACAACTTGCCACCAATTGCTTTAGTGCCTAACTATATTCACCACAAAATGGCACGATTTTTAAACTATGACCATATTCAAACTTTTAGTAACACAACTCTAATTAATGATGGAAACAAAAGTACTCACAATAAACCTTTATTTTGGTGTGAAGTAAACATTTTCTAAGATTAAATGTATGTGTGTGTGGTCAAGACCCGAAGACACGAGTGAAGGTAAGGGCAGGAGGGATGAGAGGCAAGGGCCTTCCTGAGGTGACTGTGACTGCTGCTCAGAAAAGGGACAGGCTTTACAGCGTCTCCTTATACTACAAACTTCAGCAGACAAACAAGGAGCCCTCAGTGGAGTGGGATTGCTTTTGAGATGCAGCAGTAAAGACATCCCTGCAGAACAGCAGCCTTTCACAACAAGGAAGTGCTCATTTGCCCATAACAGAAAATACATTCTTAGCACACGATACTTTGCAACAAAATACATTCTTATTATAGACGTAGCTCTTTGAACATAAGAATATTTTGTTTTTAAAAACTTTTTCTTGGGCTGGCCAGCCGAATGGCTCAGCTGGTTAAGAGATGGCTTGGGAGCGTGAGCTCTGAGCAACAGGGCCGTCACGTGACGCTGCACCCTCTATAGCTAAGATTGTGAACAACAGCTCGACCTGGAGCTGGGCTGCCGTGAGTGGCCAGCGACAGTGTAGGCTGCAGTGGGGCTGCAGTGGGCTGCCATAAGCTACCGTGAGTGGCTGGCAGCGAGCGTGAACGGCCATCCAATGGCCGGCGACCAATCTGCCTCACCCGGGAAGAGCGGAATGATCATAATACCAACATGGACCAGTGAAGCGACGTCCTCCACAACTAGACTGAAGAACAAAAAGGACAGCAACTATCTGTTCCCCTTCCCCGATTCCCCAATTAAAAAACAAAAACAAAAAAAACTTTTCCTTTCTACAAAAATAATAACTATCTTTAAAAAAATTAGAAGGTACAGAAAAGCACAAAGGAAATCAAACTGCATAGTCCTACCATCAGAGACTATTACTGTAATATTTGTTCCCAGCTTCCCAATTTGTTAGCGTACCGGTGTCATTATCCACACACCGTTACCATCAACCCAAACGTATGTATTGCTTTGTCTTCTCCTTTGTCCACTCTACATTTACGAAATAAAAATGCACATTTTTTAAAGTAAGTGTATTCTCTTCAAATTTACCAAAGACTTAAGAGATACATAAAAATAAACTTGTGGCACGGTTAGAGGTATACCAGAAATCAAATATTCTGGTTTTAACGTACCTAGAATTACCAGCTCTCAAAGAACTAAATCAGTATGAGTTTTCATCATTAAAAGGTACCAAAGGTTTAGCTGCTCCTTACTGTGGGAGCCATGTGAGGACCTGAGATGAACCCCATAAGCATTAACTACACTACACTGCGGTGGCTCAAAGGTGCCAAATTAATAGAATTCCTGGAGAACAATGAATAATTTAGTGATTGCACATTAAGAGAGCCTAGCACCTCTGCACATATCTAGAGTCTCTCTCCCTCTCTGTAGAGGAGTTAAACACATGCAATGTGTCTAGGACCCATTTCCCAATATGTTCACTCATTTTCAGTATCTAATTATCAATTAAGCCTCATTAAACTGACGTTACTCTCTGGGAGGTGCACTGCATTACAAGGAAGGCAGCTGGCAGTGAGCCATAACTACAATTGTGAGAGAGACAAGAGGCCAGCTCCTTCTGGGGATAGGAAAAGAGGAGGGGAAGGCATCAGGTCTGCCTGAGAGAGCTCCAGCTTCTGCTCTTCTTACCCCAGACAAGGCTCCTGGGTGCTTGCTGTAGACTGTCAGGTCTCAGTGGTCACCCCAAGTGCATGACCTCTGACCCCCACCAACCAGTACCTTCAGGCACTGCCTTTGTGCCCCTTGTCACAGTCAGGGCAGACATCGTTTCTCTCCTAGGGGCAGTGACTCTGATGCTCAAGAGGGTCAGAAACTAGAGCTGCTATGAATAGTTCAGAGTGGTGAGTTTCAGTGAAATCACATCAAAGCGGACTGACTGATGCGCAGGGATCCGACTGGTATAAAGTACCATCAGGACGAGCCTGGGACTGACAGCAGTGCTTCGTTTGTCCACCATCATGAAGAACTAAGTTAACACCTGTTCACTTTCCACATGCAGTAAACGGTTTTCATGACATTGCCTTCATGTAAACATGCCCCAAGGAAAGCTTTCTAAGGCAGTCATTATGGGCATGCGACAGTGACACTGTAGCATGTGGGCTGCACACGCCTTCAAGCTCTCTGATCTGAGCTGCCCCCGTTTTCCTTGGGCGTCCGTGATCGGTGTCACACAGTGCTTAGCAGGGTGACTAGCACTAACAAGCCGTCCTAAATTGATAATTTTCATTTCCAATAAGTTAGAAACCAAGTAATAAAATTTTTTAAAACTCGGGCCAGCCGAGTGGCTCAGCTGGTTAAGAGCTCACTTGGGAGTGCCGGCTCTGAGCAGCAGGGCCGCGGTTCGGATCCCACATTGAGGGCCAGTGACGCTGCGCCCTCTACAGCTAAGATGATGAACAACAGCTCGACCTGGAGCTGGGCTGCTGGGAGTTGCCGGCGACGGCGTAGGATGCAGCAGGGTTGCAGTGGGCTGCTATGAGCTGCGTGAATGGCTGGCAGCCAGCGTGAACGGCTGGTAGTCGGTGTGAGCTACCGGGAGCCGCTGTAAGCAGCCAACCAATGACCGGCGACCGATTGCCTCACCCGGGAAGAGCGCAATGATCACGCCAAAATGTGCCAGTGAAGCGACATCCTCCACAACTAGACTGAAGAACAAAACAGCAATTTGTCTACCTGTCTTCCCCTTCCCCGATTCCCCAATGCCGTTACCCTCCCCCTAATAACCCAATAAAATCTTAAGAAAAAAAATTTATTAAAACTCTAACCAAAATAAATTCTAAATAAAAACACTGTGGGACCCTTCCCAGGGTCCAGTACAAGAATCTCACTGTTTAGACAAAGAAGCCAGAAAACCTGGTTTCTAACAGTACAAGATTTACCACTTTAAGTAATGGAGGACAAATTCTTTCAGCTGTTTTGACCTCCGTTTTCTCATCTATAAGAAGAGGGTTACCACCCTCTGCCCTGCCTAGCTCCCATGACTGTGCTGACATTCCAATTACAACATGCAGATAAAGTACTCTGCAGATGTGGCAGGCCCCCTAAGGTAATGTGGCAACAGTGCTTTTTATCTGCATCATAAAAATTTACCACCTATTTTGGCTTTTCTGGTCCTACTTCTTGATTGTTACCTACATTCCACCAAATTAAAATCACAAGATAAGTTACCAGTTAGTAAAGAAAAGCCAGAACTAAAGCATCATGAACGCATGGAGCAGATACTCGGTAAATGTTACCTCGATTAATGGATCAACGTTACTTCTACACCTGACACTGTACTAACATAAGGCAAGTGGAAAACAAACACACCATGTACTCTCTATGTTGTTAGCACTTGATAAATTTCAAAAAGAAAATGTAAATATGTGAAACAAGTAGAAGAAACTCAATGAGGCCTCAAGATTATGAAATCATCTAATCTGTTCTTTCAATGGAGTATTAAAAATTCACAAGCTAACCCTCTAACAACCAAGTAGCTGATGGCTTTGCATTCAAGTCTTACAGTGGCATTCACACTTCTAGTAAAAGCCATTATTTTCATGACAATGAAAACTCCCTCAGACATAGCCTGCCTCACTCAACAGCTCACTGTCACAAGCACAAGATACTGACACACTAACTCCAGCTGACAAAATAAAACACTCTTGTCCAGAGAGGCTTTTCTCATAATAACCTGGCTCTTACCCTGGGAACTTTCTTACCAAGAATAAACTTTAGGAAAGGTCACCCACCGTACATAAAGCAGACACCCAGCTGCCCCTCAGCAAACATCAGTGAGACCTGTGAGAAGACAGATGAAGCTGGCCATCAGACCCGGGCAGCACTGCTGTGGACAGGGAACTTCTCACCCACTTCTCGCTCCACAACAGAGAGGAAGGAAGGAGGCGTAAATGTTAAATGAAGCAGCTTTAAAAGTGATTTCATGTATACCTACCACTTCCAGAGGAAGTAAAACAAACATGAAATGGATGAAAAAGTGAGCTTAAACGTTAATTTACAATTTAAAAAAAGGAGCTGCTCTCCGTGGAGGTAAAGTCTCCATGTCTATCCCTCCTGAGTGAGCAGACAGTACATCTGACACTTGCAAACTGGGAAGAAGTCACCTTAGCAACCTTTGTAACCATAGGAGGAAAACAGCCCACCCACGAAGACTGGCATGAAGCAACACAGCATTTCCTGACTGTACGAGATTAATTACTCTAAGAGTCTGTTACGGTACCTGGGGAACTGTACTGTGTCTAAGAAACATCATCTCCGTAGCAAATTTATTAACTAGACATTTTCCCAAAGAACCATCTGCAGAGAACCAAGATCATAAAATAATCCTTTAAGGCTTTTAAAGGAGAGCCGATATGTTAGTTTCCCGTTTTCTTTTCATTCATACACAATCAGCTTTTATTCATGGATCACATAAATCCTTCCTGTTTTCAATACTTAAAATAGTACTAGATAAAAAAAAATTACTGGATAGAAAAGAGGATGATTTAATAGCGCTCATGTCCCCACACTGGATGAGGGGCGGGGACCGCTGGGCAGGACACGTGCTGTGGCCCACTGAAGGCTCTGAGAGCTGCCCTCCTCTTCTGGGCAGCCCTACGTGACTCCACAACCAAAACTGGTGTTGTATTATCCTACTGCCCCGAAACTCATTTAAGCATGGGCATAGACTGGTCCAAGGGGACGGGCCACCCCAGAGAGGGAAGAAGGAAAGCCAGACTCCATGCAGCTCTGGCCCATGGAGCTTAGTCACCTAACTTAACTCACGAGGACAACGCTTTCTTCCATCCACAGAAAACCATCAGTAAATTATCTCTTCTTTTCAAATTGCTCTTACAATCAACTTTATGAAGAAAGTTGCTAGCCACTGTATCAATGTTCTTATTTTATCATTCTACTTTCTTATCAAAGTTTAAACCTCTCTTCCACTGCTGTTCACACCTCTGAGACTAAGAAAACCTTAAGTAAATTCTTGAACCGCTCCCACAAATTAACAGTCTGAGAGGGAAAGACAGAGAAAGGAAGATGTACTGAAACGCTTTACTGGTCTGTAACCTCATTTTTTTGACCTGCCAGGCAAGGGCCAATGGGAACAGCCACACAGAGGGCAATAACCTTGCCACATAAATGTAGGAGGACTTTTTTTTTTTTATTGGGGAACAGTGTGTTTTTCCAGGACCCTTTAGCTCCAAGTCAAGTAGTTGCCTTAAATCTAGCTGTGGAGGGCGCAGCTCAGTGGCCCATGTGGGGATCAAACTGGCAACCATGGTGTTATGAGCCTGCGCTCTAACCAACTGAACTAACCGGCCGCCCCCAAGGAGGACTTTTTAAGCTTCATGTTTTCAGTGTGGTCGCCCAGCAATAAATTCACCCTGCAATCCTGAGATTAAATTCTACCTCCCACCACTGACTTCCCAGTGCTGTAAAAAGTTTTTAACTCTGTTAGTAGAAATTCAACTTTAAAAAAATCTTTGTTTTGAAATATTTCAAGAGGATATTAAATTTATCCACTATTCTCAAAGTGCACGCATTCTGAATATAGCAAAATCTTCCCTATCAGCTACATCTGTTCCAATCATTCTCAGAACATCAGTTATTTCAGCGGCTCAAAAAAGGCCAATTGCTGGTTGCACTGGGGTTTCCTGTGGTGGGTCAGACAGCCCCAGGGAAAAGGAAGTGTGCTCATTCCTCAGAGATACAAGGGACTCCTGAGCCTGTGCCTTCAGAGTCTGGGTGCCAAGAAGCTATGTGGGCGGAATGAGGACGGGCACAGAAATTCTACCTTAACACTGAAATTCTAGCCGATGTGATCACCAACCTGACAAGGGACAGGCATTAGTCATAAGCATCCAATGCCAGGGTTAGTGGCTACGCTCCTAAAGTTTAAATCCTGGTCAGTCTCCATTAGCTGGACTCCTTCACTGTGACTGTCATATGAAACAACATGTCCTTAAGTAGAATCTGGAACATGGAGGTACTGGACTCAGAGCAGTGGGGGCTAGGATAACATTCTCAAGCAGCAGCCTTAGTTCCAAACCTGTCCCCTGCACATTCTGGCTAGTCAGCTCCACCCCTTGTTCTTCCCAAGACCATCAGTGACAGCCAACCCTGGACTGCACACAGGCCATCAGAACAAGCTCCCCACCAAGTAACAACATCACGGCGACACAACGAAGGTGGGCAACCCAGAGTACAGCCCTTCTCAGAATGGGGGCCATGTCTGAGAGAGGTCCCCAAAGTGCCACGACCAATCTCCTGTACCTCAGAAACAGTAAATGGAACCTTCGCTTGGGGACTACTCTCAAGAGAGCTTCTCACCACATAAAACAAGCCAAATGACTCCTAGAATGTAGTGATTCAAACATGCACATTTTTGAAGTTACTGGTTTTACATAAACAAGTGCATTTTATAATACTAAGATTAAGTGAAAAGGACATACCATTAAATTTTTGGATCCTCGAAGTCTCTAGAACTACACTGTCCAAATACAGCTGTAACTAGCTAGCTACATAAGGCTATTTGAATGTAAATTAACTACAATTAACTAAAATTGAAAACTGAGTTCCTCAGTCACACCAGCCACATCTCAAATGCTCAGAAGCCACATAGGAGCCCAGACACATGACACACGAGTCTGTATCTGCAGAACCTGCCGCCAACATGGCACAGAATGCAGTGCCCATTGGTCAGAAATCAGGACGCAAGGACAAGTGTTGTGAGCCCTGACTGGTGGTCGTTCATGGGCGTACATGCCTGTCACAACCCAGCCACACATACACTGCAAGTGGGTGCAGTAATGCCTGCCTCCACTTCGAAAGAACAGACACAGGAACACTGGTGGGTTCCAAAGGAAAATCCAAATTCCTCGGGTGTGTACAGGTAGCTCCCCGTCCTGACACCTGCTTCTGTCCTCCTTCAGCCAAGAACCTACAGAGGACATAGTGGGCAGTGGGGTGAGCGCATACCTGGGCACACAGTCGGGGGTGGGGGAGAAGAGACCCAGGAAACTGGGAAGGAAGAGACAGTGTGCGGTCCTCCTAAAGGGAACCACCACGTCCTAACCTCAGGCCATCAGCGAAACAACTAAAATGTTGCGGGGCTGAGCACGTCTGTAGTTCATAAAGGGATGTAAGGTGTAAGGCTCGCACAGGCACCTTTCTAATGATTCACATTTAAATCATTGGGATTATTACCAATCCCAATTCCACAGGAGTTAGATACCACACAGCTAATAAGTCAACAGCTCTAAGCAAGCTTCACAGCTGCTCACTAACACCAACTCCAATTCCTCCTGCCTGTGACAGAGTCGTGACAACCAAATAGTCACTCTGCAGGCACGAAGAGTTCCCAGAGGGAGACTGAGAGGGGAGAAAACAATCGGCTCCTCAGAGCAATTCAGTCAGAAACAAGGTTCTCAGTTTGTCCAGGTGACAGGAGCACCTGGAAGTCACAGTGTACTACACACAGCACATCTGTTGGTACAGCAACGTCTAATAATGTTATGTCACACAGCGCTTTCTATTTGACCCAAACATTTCTATTATCACCAGTAGTTGTCAAAGGCTTACTGAAAATAGAGGAAAATGTGCAATAGAAGGGAAATGGCTAAGAATATTATGGTTTATTAGCTCATAATATTTTACACCCTGAAAATCAAACACAGCGGGAAGTCTTTACAAACACAAACAGCGAGCACACTTACCACAGCAGGGTTGCCGCTACTGATCAGCTGGCTGACTTCATGAAATATGCTCTTGCAGTCAATAGATTTATCTAGTGATCCCCGTTTTACAATTACTGCTACTGCTAACAGAATCTGTTCCCGGACATACTTTTGGAGGCTGTAAAACATAAAATCAAAGTAAAAATTTTTATAGAAATCTAATACAAAAACACTCCCAAATTTCTCACTTGCCTGCTGCTCCTAAAACACCACTTACCTCTGAGGGTAGTGTAGCCCAATGGTTACACAGACTCAAGGCCGAAAGAGCTGGATGCAAACCCACACCCCATTATGTACTGGCTACATGACCCTGGGTGAGACAGTTAACACTCAGAGCCTCAGCTTTCTCGCCTGTGAAATGGGGTAGCAGGGTTGTAATGGATTAAATGTTCTTCAAGCTGTGCCCAGTGCACACTACATGCTGTATAAATGCTAGCTGCTCCAGGTACTGTTCAGTAGACGAAAGTCAGCTCACTAAGAGCCAGGCCAAGGCTCGACCAAATAAGAGAGATTCTGATCTACTATCTGTCTCCAGCCAGCCGTATCATCTTAAACCCATTCCCTGTGATGTGGAAAGGTAACATGTGAGCCATCCAACATACAACATTATGGAAACACGCCAATTCTAAAACATCTGGTCTAAAATCTCGTATTGAAGTTCTGGTCCTCGGTGTGGTGGCAGAAGCGCCAGCCTAAGTGGACGCATTCTATGAAGCCCATCCAACCACAGGGCACGGAACCCTCACTGTCTGTTCACACCGTGTCTCAGAGGTGAGGCTCAGAAAACACAGCTCTGAACTTCCAATCCAGCCTCTAGAATGCCATGAGGACACAACCAGCACATGCCCTTGGGTAAAGCCCACATTCTTCCACAGGCCTTTGAAGCAGTGGGACCCATCCCAGCTTTCTGGGACACTGCTGTCCAACATAATTATTAACAGTGCTTTCTTTTACTCTGAAAAGTGTCCGGACACATCTGGACATAAATGATATGGTGACCCAGTTCTAAGGCTCCCATCCCTGATCTCACCCTTTCCAGGTACACTCAAAACTGCATATATCCTGAACTTCCTTTAGTCGCTGACATAATGCTCAGGCACTTCCAGGCCCTTGAACTGCTGTGCCCTCTGCCGAGACTGTGCCGCCACTCAGTCCAGACAGCATCCCCCGAACGGCCCTGACACGCGCTGGTCATCACCCAGGTGAGCTCCCCACCTCACTGGTAGAACACAGGCATCTGCTACCTGGGTTAAACTCTATTTCCCAGACCGGCCGCCAGAGTAGTCCCAAGATCAAGGACACTGCCTGCCACATTAACAGGCATTTATCAGACATTTATGCAGTAGAGCGCACACATGTCCCTGTGTCAAGCTGAGGTGAGAAACACTGCTTCACAACACAGAGCTGAAGCACACACTAAGCAAACAAACACAAAGGTCCTGCTGCGGGCAGCACGAGCTGGCCCAAGGCGATTCCTGTGCTTTGGGGACACTGACAACCAGAAAACGCACAGAAAGCTGAACTCTACCACTGGGAATGTACATAAGGCTAGTTTTAAATATCTCCACTGACAAGGATTATAAATTACTAGGAAAATAAATAATAAGTGTAAACATTTATTGAGTACTTATGCTATGCAAGACTTTACATAAACTAACTTCACAAAAATGAATACGTTTAATCCTCACGACAATCTCTGGAGTAAAGTAATATCGGTCACTCTATTTAACAATTAGCAATTTATTGCACAAAGTGGTTTAATCATTTCTCCAAGGTCACAGAGTTGGTAATGGCACAAGTAGGGCTCACCGTCCCTTTCCCACTGCTATACTGCCTGCCTCTTTATAACAGTGTGTGTGCAAATTCTGTCTTCATTAGCAGGAAAACTCAGAAAATAAACAAAATTCCATGCACGAAATGGGGGTATACACAACATTACATATGGCGTGTTCTACAGTATGTAACTATGTAACTGACCTATATGGTACACTGAAAATTGTCACTTTACTCTAATTCACACTGTAGGACATTCTACAAAATAAAAATGCCTGTGTTGTGAAAGACAAAAAAGATTATTCTACAATAGATTAAGGAGACTGAAGAGAATGACAACTAAATACAATGCATAATCTGTGGTTAAATCCTGGATCAAAGAAATAACCTACGAGTAAAAGGATATAAATAACATTACTCAGACAACTGGAACCAGAGTTACATTAGATAATATAAATGGGCCAATTCTATCAAGAGTACTGAGACTATGCCCTTAGGAGACATGCTCATGGTCTCTGCCACACACTTTCAGGTGGTGGGGGCAAATGAGCATGCGTGCGCACACACTCACACATGCGCACACATACACACACACACACATACTCATACACACACTCAGATACACACACACACATACACATGCAGACACACATACATACACACACATGCACAAACACAGACACAAGAGGGAAATCAAATGTGACAAACAATAACTGAGCTTTTACTAGGGAAAGGCCACTTGTGTATTGACTGTACTATTCTTTCAACTTTGCTGAAAGCTTTTTATTTTGTTCAAAATAAACATTTAAGAGTGGAAGGGTTGAGAGTACAAGAGATCATACACACGGACACACACACGCACGGTCAAAAGCTGCCACACACTGGTGTCCACCAAGGTCTCCAGAGTACAATGGTTCCCATGCTGTGATAAATGAGAAACTCAGGGCAAGTGAGTATCACACCCAAAGGCCCTCATCAAATAACAAAGTTTAAATAAAGGAAGAAAACCAGGATGAAGAGAAGAGAAAGGTTGGAAACTGGGGCAATTTTTTCTCCTTCAGTTATACCCAACAAAAACCAGCCCTCCCTCCACTCACACACGACACGCACTAACCTAGAGCTCATTGCCCATCGCCCTGCAGGGCTAGGAAGCCAAGGAGCCCTCGGCTGTCTCCTGGGTGGAAAGCAGTTAGATCTGAGTGCCAAAGTCAGGCCGGTCATTTTATTTATTTATTTATTTATTTTATTTATTTTTTTTTTAAAGATTTTTATTGGGGGATGGGAACAGTGCTGGGGAATCGGGGGAAGGGGAACAAACAAGTTGCTGTTGTTTTTGTTCTTCAGTCTAGTTGTGGAGGACGTTGCTTCACTGGCCCAAGTTGGCACCATCATTGCGCTCTTCACGGGCGAGGCAGATCAGTCGCCGGCTTCTGGACGGCTGCTCACAGCGGCTGCTGGCCGCTCACGCTGGCTGCTGGCTACA
>NW_017731528.1:401846-412784 GCF_001890085.2 Hipposideros armiger | reverse complement strand
GCCGGCTTCTGGACGGTTGCTCACTGCGGCTGCTGGCCGCTCACGCTGGCTGCTGGCTACATACGGTAGCCCATGGCAACCCACTGCAGCCTACACCGTTGTCAGTGACTCACAGCAGCCCAGCTCCAGGTTGAGCGGTTGTTCAGCATCTTAGCTGTAGAGGGCATTGTCATTGGCCCTCATATGTGGGATCCGAACCGGGGCCCTCTGGCGTCCCAAGCCAGTTCTTAACCATCGCGCCACTCGGCCGCAGGCCGGTCATTTTAAATGTCAGAAACTCAAAGACTGCCGGCAGTCAGTAGGAACAAGGCATAACAGTATGCTCCAAATCGTGTTTAAAGGTTTATGCATGTTAAAGAATTGCCATTCCTAAGCACCAGCATTTCTGATTACACAACACTTCCTTTGTTGAGCGTAAAAGGAACATCTATGCGAAAAGCATCCACCCACACAAACAGCACACATGGAATGTGCACTGTCTCCTCCTAGGAGAAAACTTGGAATTTGGGGGACATTAAAAATGAAAAGTGGGGTGAAGCCAGTTAGCTCAAGTGGTTAGAGCACAAGGGGGCAGTATTCATAAGACCAAGTTTGCCAGTTCAATCCCCACATGGGCCACTGAGCTGCGCCTTCCACAACTACCATAGATTAAAAAAACTACTTGACTTGGAGCTGATAAGTCCTGGAGAAACACACTGTTCCCCAATAAAAAAATTTTTTAAATCTCTTAAAAAAAAAAAAAAATGAAAAGTGGGAAATGAATCTCTCCCAAAAGTTGTATGGCTGATAATTTTCCTCATATCTATAAAAAATATCATAAAGTGGGTCGGCCGAGTGGAGTGTTGGTTAAGAGTTGGCTTGGGACGCCAGCTCTGAGCAGCAGGGCTCCGGATCAGATCCCACATGCGGGCCAGTGATGCTGCGCCCTCTACAGCTAAGATAGTGAACAACAGCTGGACCTGGAGCTGGGCTGCCGTGAGTTGCCAGCGACGGCGTAGGCTGCAGTGGAGCTGGCCAGCAGCGGGTGTGAGCTGCTGTGAGCTGCCGTGAGCCACTGTGAGCAGCCAGCGAGTGACTGCCTCACCCGGGAAGAGCAAAATGATAATACCAACATGGGCCAGTGAAGCGACATCCTCCACAACCAGACTGAAGAACAAAAGGACAGCAACTTGTCTGTTCCCCTTCCCCAATTCCCCAACGCTGTTCCCCTCCCCCAACTCCCCAATAAAATCTTAAAAAAAAATTATAAAGCAATAAATGTACACATCCTGTAAAATGTTTAAACATCACAGTGTGTATGACGTACAAAGACCTTTACTTTTACCCTTTGGCTCCTCAAGCCAGAGAAGACTGCCGAAGAGTTTGGAGCTTTTTCTCTACAACTTTTGACTTAACATGCACTTCTGTGTGCAGGTGTCTGTGACACCCCGTTTGTCCACACTTCTTGACCCCACCATCACCCTGTCTTGGGACATTCACTGACGTCTCCTGATACTTACCAAGCACCAAGGAAGGACAAGGAGAAAGGCTCTCAACTGAGTCCAAGATCAATTTTTATTTGCAACCCCAATCCTTGGAAGGAAACAACAAAAAGACCTAACCTCTAGCAGTCTTTTCAACGAAACAAAACCAGGACCACCAGCTCAAATAAAAAGCATTATTTCATGAAGCAGCAAAACTGGCCGTCATGCATGTATGGGATTTTCGAACACGAGCCCACACAGGGCTTAACCATGAAGGCCTCCCACTGAAACTGGAGAACACAGGAGCAGACTCCAGCAGGGGCCACTGGGCACTCCCGCGTCCCCGTGGCACTCACTTGGGCCTCTGCAGGACATAGGTCAGCAGGAACGTGCGCAAGGACTCGATGCTGCCTTTTTCCAGGAGGACCCACTCACGCACGACGGCCTCCATGATGGCCGTGGCTGCCTGGAACAGGACGTAGTCCACCTTGCTGGTCTCTGCAGAGGGAAGGGGACACGTTCTTTAGACGGCAGCTCGATGTCCCGAGCACTCTGCACTTAGTAATTTTGAAACAGAACTCCGCGGACAAGGAGGAAGGTGTTTACCTGCTCTTTTTATCCAGTGACCTCGCTCTAGCACCACAAAAAGGTTAGTTCCTCTCAGGAGACACCTCAGGCAGGTGGCAGCTAATCACCGATCACAATTTTCACAAACTTTCCTCACCTCTCTTCAACTGTTACTTCCAAAGCATGAAGAACTAAAAAATAACACAGCTTTAAAAAAAATAAAAATAAAAATATAAAGCAATCGGAAAATGTCTGGGAGATCCTCACCCTGTGCAAAACAACGTGGCGTCTGCAGGACACCTTGGTAAACTTGCCCTTGAACGTTGCTACTTGTGATGAGCCGTGCTGTTAGAACGCTGCAGTCTGTCAAGGGGTGAAGCTTTCAACAGGATGACCCATCTCCAATAGCAAGTTCAGAAATCAACACAATTACATCTAGGTTATCATCCTCAAAATGTTTTTTTTTTTTTAAAAGTCACATTTACACAAGGTGAGAAGTTCTCGTGAATTTTCTGATTGCAATACTGATTAAACTGAGTAAATCCCAAAACTACACTTAGAAAGATCCAGCCTTAACTAGCAAGTTATAGTATCTGGACTAAAAACTGAATCAGGTGGGGGAAAAAAATAGAAAATTAACATACCTAAAAATATTTTATATTAATTTTCTATTCTTCTTTTATTCACCAAAACCACTACAGGCGGTTCCAAACAGCATTATCAGAAGGGAGAGACAGTCAAAATGAAGTCAAGAAAAAGTGGGAATTTTCTGAAGCTCTAAAAATAACCATCAAGTGAAACCCATTGAAAAATCTATGCTCACACTGCAGGTTATTTGCCAAGAACACTAAACTGGGGGATCTGAAAGCCATGAAACTCACTCTGGGCACAGAACGGCACCTTCAAGAATTTATCAGAAGAGCATGAAGACACTCAGGCACATCATTCTATCTCCTATTCAAGCTCAGATAATTTAAAAATCTTACAAGTGCTCTTGACACAATTAGCTACAAAGTGTGAGAAAAGGTACACCCTACATAAATTCCTACTACATTAGACTGCTACCTAGGAGTTTTGAAAATACCAAAACTAGTGGGTTGTTGGAAAAGTCATGACGCATTTTTGCAACAAAAAACAGAAAAAATATGTCATGATTTTTCCGACAACCCATTAATAAGAGGAACCAATTTGGACCTTTTTAAGTTTTATTATTCCATGCTATCTTAACATGAATTCTAATTGAGGGGATCATCAAAACTCACAAAAATTTAGAGACTTCAAAATATAATCACTAAATAAAGCAATAGCTTCCAAAAACGTGAACTTATTAATTAAAATTTCATGAGAAAAACAAAAAAGTATTTTATTCAAAGAGGATTTGAAACAGAAACCAGCTATATCTATTTAGATCACTGAAGGAGAAATATAGTCCTGAATCACAGAGGTAATTCAAATAATCTCTTATTAGAAATCTCCTTTTGAAAGAAAATGATGGCTGTTTGCCTATCTTCATATTCTATTACAACAGTAAAAATTTTAAGGACAAGAAACCTGAAATTCCTAACCATGGTTTTTTAACAAGCAAGCAAAATCTTAGGGACTCAAAGAATTTAGAAACAGAACTCCACAAAGATCATGTAATTCAATTCCTGCATTTTTACAGTTGAAGGGAACTGATGTAGCAAGAGAGAGAGAGGGGAAAGTCGAGGCCATGTGGCTGCTGTGTGCCTTGACTATGTGCCTTGAGCAGTACTGATCCACCCCAAGTGATATGCCAGTGAAGGTAAGAAGAACAAACAAGCACCTTCAGGCTTTCAGGACCAGTGGGACATGCGGGCTTCTATCTGTGCTGGGGGGACGGGAGGGGGGGGAGGAGCAAGTACAGAAGAGGAACAACATGCCATAGTTTTCAAGGTAACTCTCTTCCTTAGATACCTCTGTTTGGTGTCAAATGAAGATGTCTATTACTGCTCCTATAAGAACCTGTCTCTAAGAATGGAGGAATCTGAAAAAAGAAAGCCAAATTCCAAACTTAAAAGAAATTTTCCTAACCTAATAAATTACACTGCTTCATGAAAACTGCTCTTAGCCATCATAAACTGCACATACACATAATACGAATGTGCAAAAGTTGCTTGAAGGAACTCTAGCAGCCTGCCAAGTAGGAGACACGACTGGCAGTGTACACGAGGCTTCCTCTTGCTCTCAGCTGTAGGGACACTCAAAATGGCCAGGTCTTCAGCTCTGAGCAACAGCGGTTCGAGTCAGCCCGAGCTGAGCAGTCGCTGAGCTGCCAACAGGTGGCAGGATGGCTCAGCTAAAAAAAAAAAAAAAAAAAAAAAAAAAATGGCCAGGTCTTCACGAGGACTGCACTCATGCAGAATTTCTAACACTTCCAGGATGATTTTCCACGGACTAGGGCACTGTCTAGATCATCACTTTAGCAGGATGCTTTCACTTCCTACCACAGCAACTTCTTTAATAATAATCATGTAAATAAAATTCATTTGTATCTTGTCAGCCATCTGAAACTACAGAGCCATGAAGACAAGAGTTAAAGTGAAGTAAATAAGAAAGGAAAAGCACTCACTGCATTCCAATCAGAAAACACTTTGAAAAGAAAAACAAAGCCCTCCTTGCCCAGTTGTCAGCAATGAGTCCCCTCTCTGCCTTAAAGCGCAGGTGCCGGAAGCCCCAGAGCCTGAGTGATGGCTGCACAGGCACACCAGCTCTAGAGAGGCTCCCGTTTCATCTGTGCGGGCTACTTCTGAGACAGGAAATGAAAGAAATCTGTCTCTCCCTGAGAGAAAGGCAAAAGAATGCCATGAAGCTTGCTCTGAGAGCCGAGCTGGCCCTCACGGCAGAGCAGCAGCTCCTTAACGAGAGGGGGACGCAGCTGACCCTGCCAACTGAGAATGTCCCCAAGTGCCAAAGGCATCAGAGGTGAAGGGTCCAAAAGCGTTCTTGTGATGAAGCGCACACAGGAAAGAGCAAAGCCAGAATGAAAACAGAAGGATAAGAAGAGAAAGAAATGAGAACTGAGAAACGGAATCAGTCAAACGGGGGAGGAAGAAGTGTAAGAGGACAGAAAAGAGAAGCATCGGAGAGAAAGTCTCCCCTTTGCTAGAATGCATTACCCAGACGTTCTAGAAAATGACATATAATCCCTAGCTAAGAATGTGAAAATTCTGAATTGCGATTGACTGCCACCTGCATGAGAAGTCTTCTTAGAGGAATCAACCTTCTGTGCTGGTGGCAATTGAGCATGGAGGTAAGAGATTGTCTGTGAAGTTCAGAGTCAGCATCAGCGTAACACAGGGCTGGGCAGTACATCAATGATTATGCTCGTTTTAAACATGCCCTTGACCTCTTACACAGTTAATGTTTCGAAACCCAACTAATTTCAAATGCATGACTGGAACTAGCCATACTGGTTTTTGAAATTTTATCAGAAAAACAAGTTTTCCAAACAAGCTCAAATCATTACAAAACAATAGTACTTCATAAATGTATATAATTTTAAAAAGGAAAGCGTGGCATAAAGAAATACACTCTGATACAATACTTATAACTTAGTCAACTACTTCCCAACTCGTACAGGGTGACAAATGAGTTACAATAGACAGTCGAATGGGGTTGATGGACCCTAGCTGACAGACTTAAGGCAAACGCCATGAAAACCAGACTCCGATTTTAGGTGACGAATTTAACAAAATGGTTTTCTAAATCTAGTTGCTGAGCAATTTCCAGGCAATGAAGATGAAGCAAGGCTCCCTTAAATCTGCAACACTGAGGTTCCTGGTGTTTAGTTTTGCTTCTCTTAATTTAACACTGAGTTAAGTATTCTCCAACACGTAACAAATTTTCTTAACGCCAGAAACAAACTCACCCAAGTATAAAAAATGATGACTCAAAAAAAAACAAACAAAAAAGACTTCCTCATTTAGAATTTAAAAGGTGGTTATCAAAAAAACTGTTCCTCTAATGGTAAGGTCTAACTCCTGAGTGAGGCAGACCCGCCTTCACCACTGCTAGCTACTTGTGAACAGAAAACAGCATGTTTTTAAGCTTATCATCATTTTAGAAGACCATGTGAAATGAGGTGATGGGGTCATGACATTTACCTGACTGTTCCTACATTTGCACCTCACAACTGAAGCCAAACCCATTAAGGACAATGGCATCATTATTCCCATTTCACAGGTGAGAACAGGCTCAGAGCAAGCAGCAGGCCCTACCGGCCGAATGGCACAGTCCCTAAACCAGCTCCTGCCACTCCATCTGAGAATTCTCCTGACGGGCCTTTACACAGAGCATTTGTAACATACAACTTGAACAGTAGGTGATCTCAGCCTGGAGACCAGAGTACTGGTCGCTAGCGGGTTAAGTCTTACTAAAAGCACAAGAATAAAAGGGCAGATCTTTTAGTTCCTAATACTCAACTAGCCAATTATGTGGTCATGGAGACCTCTGCCTTTCAGAGCCTTAAATAGGGTTACAAAAAAATGGCTCCAATTAAGAAAAACAGCCAATGATAATCAGGTTATAAAACAACAATAACCAATGGAATCTCTCTCACTATTATTGAAAAATATCTAAGAGGTAGGAAACTGCATGTATGTGTATCTTAGAAAATGCCATCTTTGGAAAGAGATCATTTCTGTACATATATCACATATAAGGTACTCATAAAACATTTTTTACAAGAGTAAAAATCAATGCTTCATTTTAGGATATACAGTGATAACCTATACAGAACTAATATCTGCTGAGCAAGCTTTATACAAACTATATGGTTAAAAAAACTACGGGAAAAAAACAATTAAAAAAATATAGAAATACTCAAAAACAACCTTAATTTTAAAATACTGGGATAAGATATAGTACATTTCCATAATAAATGATATCACTTGAAAACAATTGAAAAAATATTAATTTTTTTTTCTCCACTCTTAACAGTCTTCATGTTATGGTCAATAATAAAACAAGTTATTGGACACTATATTTAGGGGAGGAAAATCCAAAAGAAAAAAAAGTTTTCTGTCTGGCTACACGGAATATCTTTAAAGCCACTTCCGTAGAATGATCACTAATGAATACCTGTAACTGTACAAACCCGCTTACTTTAAAAGAAATTTAAAAGATCTAACTTTGAAGACAGAAAAACTAGGTTTGATTACACAGCAATGTCTATAAAGTGAATACTTACCCAAAATATGCTTGCAAACGGCAAATGGCGATTTTGATTTCCTAAACGATAAGAATATGTGCTCTGCATGTTGGCGCTGTTCATTGTTGACCATGGAAGGTGGTGCCTTGACAGTTAAAACGAAACAAACAGAAGAACAAAGCACACTTGTTTAATGAGAAAGCTTGAACACCAGCAATCCTTCTACCCATAACAAGAGAAAATACCTGCACTTTCAGGGGGCAATGGGAGAAATTCTTACTTACTTACTTTTTTAGGAACTGTAATATAAAACTTCATCACAAATATATAAAAGTTTCGGGGAAAAGAGAGAAATGCCTGGCAAGGTTTAGGTCAGAACCCTTTACAGTTGCCTACACTTTAGAAATGATACTTCCCTAACTATTTTTTGTATTTTTTAAAAACACAGCTAACTTACTGCCTTTTATTCTAAATTATACCACTCCATCTAACTTGACCAAGTTCAAATAATTCTGAAATTTTTTAGCACTGGTGAAATTGAATCCAAAGTTACTAAAAATTGATTTCTAAAAGATAGAAGTATTATCAGATAATTCTACTCAAGTTTTCTAAAATAACAACTAAACCAGAAAAAACAGGCAACAGTAAAGCCTGGAACTCTTCTCTGAATAATAAATTAATCATCCAGAAAAGCCAGACATATCTTAACAAAACAACTTCTAAAGTCTGCCCAGGTTTCTCAATTCCATTTCATTCTGGAAAGAACACTCTCTGAACTAGACCTACCTAAGTACACTGTCCCCTTACATGGCTTGGTTGTCTTTGACCCATGTGGAGAATAGACGCTGCTTGTAAAGCCTACCAATCAAAGTATCAGAATTCTCAGTTTGGGAGAGGAGAGGAAGGGCAACTGGGAGGAAAAGAAACCTTTGTTATTGTAACCAAAATAAAGTAGGGAAATCCTAATTTCAACTATATTTGAAGAATCTGGAAGATGAAAAACATTTGCAACCAAGTACATTACATCAATATTCATTATAAACTATGTCAATTATGCAACATTAGTCATTCTAACTTCTTTTAAAATAGCAAAAGAAAGATGTGCATCCACGAGAAATTAACTAACTGTGATGCTCTGGCCTAAAGGAATTCTTATAATTAGTTAACGCCTGCTCACAGTACTATTCCTAATGATCAAGCGCCCTCTACAGCTCTCTAGATAAAAATGCAAACACTTCCAATAAAGAATTGTGTTACTTTTTAAAACGTTTTACTGTGGCTGGAGAAGTGGTGCGTTGGTTAGAAGTTGGCTTGGGACGCCAGCTCTAAGCAGCAGGGTCCCCATTCAGATCCCACAAGAGGACCAGTGACGCTGCGCCCTCTACAGATAAGATGGTGAACAACAGCTCAACCTGGAGCTGGGCTGCCGTGAGTTGCCGGTGACGGCATAGGCTGCGGTGGGGCTGGTGGGCAACTGGCTTGAGCTTTCGTGACCTGCAGTCCAATGACCGGCGAGTGACTGCCTCACTGGGGAAGAGCACAATGATAATACCAACATGGGCCAGTGAACCAACATCCTCCACAACTAGACTGAAAAACAAATGGACAGCAACTTATCTGTTCTCTTCCCCCAATTCCCCAATAAAAATCTTTAAAAAAATAAATAAATAAAATAAAGTACAGGTCTGAACATAATTTTAGTATAACAAAGAGTGGTATTTCATTTTTTAAATATCAGATTTCATCAACAATGAAGTATAATATAAAAGATAAGGTAGATACATAGAAAGAAAGAAAAGAAGGATCTCACTATCCCTCACACAACAACCCTATGAGGTAGAGGCTACTATAATCCCCATTTTACAGACGAGGAAACTTGTATCAGCCAAAAACATGTACACTGATAGTCTGATTCATTCACTAAAGGTTTGAAGTTAATGATAAGATTTTGCTCAATTTTCAGTTTTCTATCTATAACTTCTCCTTAAACCTCTGGAGCGCCTATCAAAATATAAATGTAAATGCTGAAGGACACACTGTGTTACTTTTTAAATGAGTGGGCCTTCCATTCCCAATGGTACTGCTGACTAGACACCTTGAACAACTCTTCTGCTAAAACCAAATAAAAATGGTGAATAAACTATTTCCAAAGAAAGTTAAGTGTGTTGCTGAGCTTACAAGAAATTAAGGAATCCTCACAACCTAAAAAAGAAGCAAAAGCAGGGGTCCCAAAACGAAAGCAAGCACACTTGCATGTACCCTAGAGACACGTGTCAACTCCGAGTGACCTGGGGTCTCCATTGTGACAGCTGCCCACGGTGCAGAAGACAGGAGGTATAGCCGTGGCCCTAAGGTTAGGCTCTAACAGGACATCCCTCCACATAAAGTATCAGTGTAAACTATTAAAAACAAAAACAGATTTGGATCATTACACAAGAATTACTTCATTACCCAATATTCTGTGACAAGAGCCTGAGTTTTCTTGTTTTGCTAAAAGGCCACTCCTTATTCCTTTATGATATCTGTGTAAAAAACTTTCTTGAAACAGTTCATAAGTGGACAAACGTTAAAGGTAGGTGTATATATGAAGGTGATAATAACTCCATTGTCTTAATCATTCTATTTGTCATTTATAAACATGAAAATGACATAATTATGAAGCAAAGAATATGGCCATTTTCATCAATATTATGTGTCATCAATGTTTTCAAAAGTATTGTCTTGTGATGATTCTAATGCAAGAAAAGGAATCGGAACAATAAGAAAGAAGCTACTAAAGATGCATTTGATACGTCAGATCAGTAATCATTTGACAGTGGGAAAGCAACAAGCAGAAGTAATGACAGAACCTAAGAGGATTAATTGAAATCGAGTCAGTATTTACAAACCTGAAGGTGAATGCAGAGAGACAGGCAGCCACACTCTGACCTGTGCTGCCCAGTATGGCAGCCAACCCCCACACTCTACCTGTGGCTGCTGGTGGGGGGTTCCTGCGGTGCACTCAATACACTGCCAATGTTTCACAGCCACACATGGCTCCAGGTACCATGTGGGAGAGTGCAGACACAAACCGTTCCCACCCCACACAAGTTCTGTCAGCTACTACTCTAGGAGACATTTTCTTAATCCAACAAGTGTTTGGTGAGTGCTTCCTATAAGGTTATCTTGATTTATGTGCTTTGATACAATGTTCCTTGATACATTAAAGTACAAAATAACAGCATTTATAGAACACTTACTATGTGTCAGGCATTATACTAAACACTTGCCTGTCAATGTAAATGGAATCATTTAATCTTCACATTAAGTGTATTTTTCTATTCAGAGATGAAGAAGCAGGCACACAGGTTAAATGACCTGGCAAGAGCTACACAGCCAATGGCAGGCAGCCTGGCCCCAGGCCCTGGATGTTGCTCTGCCTTTCCTCCGGACATTCACTCCCTCTCCCTGTGGGATTCCCAGGCCACAGGGTGAGTGCTCTAGTATCACAGTTGATTAGGTCATGGTCATTCTGCTGACTTGCTCTCTAAGGAATTCTCTAACCTCTGCCACAAAAACACAAAACAAGACAGACCAGCTTTATAAAATTATTAATCTTATTCAGATTGGAGTCAAATAATCTTATATTAAAACATGGATATATCGGGCCGGCCAAGTGGCTCAGTTGGTTAAGAGCTCGCTCAAGAGTTTGAGCTCTGAGCAACAGCGGTTCGAGTCCAGCCCGAGCTGAGCAGCCGC
>NW_017731528.1:323021-401301 GCF_001890085.2 Hipposideros armiger | reverse complement strand
ATAGTGATTAATCACAAAAACAATATGTAATTATATATTGTGAAATATTTATAATTCATGAAGTGTCTTTTTACCTCCAATACTGCTGCTTTCAACACAGCAGCTGCTCTCTACACATGTGTGACTGGTCCGCATAAGTACATTATGGTGCCAACCCTGTCACATACACCTGTATTTGTACAGGGTATATGTGATGGGGTTGGCGTGACATCACGCCAGGTACTTGTATGTGGGCATATCTGCATGTGGGCGGACCCATCTGGAGACGCATAGAGGAGCAGTGTCTCGGTTCCTAAGACCATCGAAAATATGTGTTTTCTGATGGTCTTAGGCGACCCCTGTGAAAGGGTCGTTTGACCCCCTCCAAAGGGGTAGCGTCCCACAGGTTGAGAACCGCTGCTTTAGATGGATTTTCACCCTGCTGCTGTCACACATGGAAACCACAGGTCTGACAAGTCACACTACTGGGTGAACCCAAGCTAATTATCATGGCAAATGAGGCCCTTAGGATAAGTTGGCCTCTGCCCAGCTCCATGGCTCACCTCACACTCCTGCCTTTCTCATTTATTCATTTTTTTTTCAGTCAACAAATACTACTGAGGAACTACTACGTGCAAACGAGGTCCCTAAACTAATACATATTAGAGTCTAGCAAGGGAGACGAGCACTCATTAGTTAACCACACAAATAAACGTAACATTCCAAGTGTGGTAAGTATGCAGCCACAGAGCTCTCTAAGAACAGGACAGGTGAGTTTCACCTTTTCGGGGTCATGAGGACACTTGCCTGAGACTGTGACTGCGCGGAGACTCAGAGGGTTAGGTGAACGTGAGGAAGAGCACTGCAGGCAGAGAGACTAGCACGTGCAAGGTCCTGGGACAGGACAGCGAAGGAATGAGAACCGGTGTGGCTGACGCAGAGAAAAGGTGATGGCAGGAGGGTTCTAACAAGCTGGAAAGATAAACACTAACCCTAAGCCTCACCACGAGAAGCAGTACCCGACCCTCGACTCAAACCGGGGCGGGGAGGGGGGTCGCTGAACCCACTATACGCCTCTTCCATAGCAGTCTGCTCAGACACTGGGGCCCACAAATTACCATCAAACACTCCCCGTGTGCTGGGGAACGTGCTAGTTGCTGTGGACACAGCAGTGAGCCAATGACAAGCAGAAACAAACAGAATCCCTGGGAGCTTACACTCCAGCACAGGAGTTACAGCTCAAATAAACAGCATAAAATGGCAGGTGTAATGAATGTTACCAAAGTCAATGGTGCTATGAGAAAGAATCTCACCTAGTTCAGAGTCGTCAGGCTTTTTCAACAAAGTAAACCATGGCACTGAGATCTGAAGAATTATTATACGTGTTAACTAGGCAAAACAGGAAGCAGTGTGTTCCAAGTCAAGGGAGTACCTGCCTGTAAGGCTCTGGAGGGGGAGATAGAACGTGATGGACCTGAGCCCAAGGCTGTTTATCAGTGTGTGGCCTGTGCAGTCTCATTGGGCCCAGCTCTTAAAAGGGCCTGTGCTTGACCTCAGACTCTGCTGTCACCACCCTGAAATTCTTCATGATTTTACCCTTGAACTTGTGATTTGTAAGTGAAGCCCAATGAGACAATGGGGCCTGTGGAAGCCGTGAAGACAGGCTGGTGGCCAGGCACATGGGCACTGGCCTCTAAGGGGCTGAGGTGAGGGTGGAGCCCGCAATGGCAGCCACATCAGGACCCACAGTGGGAGCAGCTGGCCTATCCCCCTGCAGTCTATCCTTGAAGTCCCTGTACGAGTATTAACTCCAGCTTGAGCACTGTGACAGGGACTCAAGCAGTCAACTCCGTCAGAAAATTAAGAACAAGAAGTATACACAGGCACTGCTATAAAACATTTATCAGGGAGTTATTAGAATTCTTCAAGGAGTTTAGAGTCTCTGGTTTATAAAACTGCTACAACAAAGCAAATATCTACAGGCTTAGAAATAGAAATTAAATTTAAAGGTCGTCACATTTGGTGAAAAAGAATGCTATTTTAATATAAAGTTCCAGACAGGTCATTTATGAATGGGGAAGATAATTTTAGTTTTTTCTTATAATTGATGCAATGGCATGACGTCGACAACATAAACAGCCATTTCTAATGACATGCAAATCATTTAAGCTACTTTGGGTTTTCTGTATGCCCTCTCCAAGTAACAAGAGTTGTCAGAAGCAATAAAATATTGTATAAATTTACATCTAAAATTAAATTCAAACTCATATAAAACTGATAAGGAGTTCAATCTTTTTAGAAAAAAATGTTCTGAAAGAATCATTAGCTCCAGCCGGCTGAGTGGCTCAGTTGGTTAAGAGCTTGCTCAAGAGTTTGAGCTCTGAGCAACAGCAGTTTGATTCCCAGCCCGAGCTGAGCAGCCGCTGAGCTGCCAACCGGTGGCAGGATGGCTCAGCTTAAAAAACAAAAACAAAACAAACAAACAAAAAAAACCACAGTCATTTTTCAGATAAGCTGCAGATTTGTGGCACTGTTCCCTGCATTTTACTTGGTCAAAATTATTCAGTTAGAATAAGTCCCAAGGAAGATTAAAAACTTAAAAAAAAAAAAGAATCATCAGCTCCAAATGCACTAAAATTTCTATTGGTAAATAATTGATCAGAAATGTATCCCAACATCGTCCCAGCCTATAAAATATAGCCACTCTAGTTAGTAACAGCTGCATCAGAAGACGACCCTCCTCCAAACAAAAAAGTACCAGAAATGATGTGCAGTCTTGCGTTTGCCAAGAGCAACTGACATCACTTCCAATTACACTAATAAACTTGCTACAAGTAAAGATTTTCAATGTATTTGTAGAAAAGCAAGCCAAAAATATCTTCTGACCAATCAAGATATCACACAAGGCATTATTTCTGTGTTGTACAAAATTATGATACCAAAATATTCTTTTGCAATTTTAAGTTTGTTACTTAGAAAGCATATTACTCCTAGTCCATTTTATAAGTGACAAAATATTTTTAAAGGAAAAAGCTTTCTATTTTAAAACCTCTAATGACACTTTTCCTGCTTTTTGAACAAAGGGCCCTGCAAATTATGTGGTCAGCCTGGCTGGGACACAGAGACAGTGACAAGAACCCCTCCAGGTGGACTTTGAGGCAAAGCCAGGAACTCTGCTGAGCTCTCAGAGCCTCCTGAGAAAAGCCAGAAAGCCATCAAAGAAAAGGCGAGGGGTGAGACACAGCCTAGTAGGTCAGAGCCATTAGTTAGGACAGGAGTCTGCAGTTGTAACCACCACCAAGAATGATTATGCCCCTACTCTCGAATACTCTTTTTGTCACTTTATAGTGGGCCTAATTTTTCCCACAATTACAAGTGAAAAAAGCTTGGCCTGAGAATAAATCCATATCTCTTATTCAGAATAAAGTTTACTGTGTTTTCTAATAGCTCTTTCTCAACCATTTTTTCTCTTTATTTGCTAGCAAGGTTATGCCTAACTAGCAGTGAGGAAACGATCTGCAGAAAAAGGACGACCTGACTCATAAAAGCAAAACCACAAATCCAGTCTTTACTCAGCCTGAGCTATGATATAGCTTTAAATTTTCTTTGAGATAAAAATTATAGAACATTCAAGAAAGTAGCCATAGATTTTAAAAACACATGTAACATTCAATTTTATTATTTGTGATTCAATGTTTTATATTGTAAAAAATTCAAACTATATTAAAACAAAAATTGAGGACTCTTACCACTTCCAATCCCTATATAGCTATTCTTAAAAGTTTAGTATACTATATCTTCCAATTTTGTTTCGATGCATATACAAATACATGCAGATTTTTTTTAATTTGGAAAACAATAGATTATGAATCCTGTACTTTTTCCTCATTTATTTTGAGCATCTTTCCATGTCCATTCAGATCTTTCTATTTAAAAACGAAACAAAACAAAAAACAACATATTAGATCCTCATTTCTTGAGTTCCATAAAATTCCATAATATAAATACCATAATTTAACAAACTTCTTCCAACTAGACATTCATATTGTTTCAGTTATTTGCTACTGCAAGGTATATACATTATAGCAAACATTTTAGTGTATGTGCAAGTATTTCCAGAGGTTAATAAATGGCTAGAGGTGAAAAAGATGGGTCAAAGGGCATGGAGATTTTTAAGGCTTTGGTGACTTACTACCAAACTACCTACCAAAAACTTGCAGCTTTTATACTTCCACTAGCACTGTTTCCCCAGACCTTTATAGTTTGAGACATCATTTTAATCATAGTTTCTGGGTTATTCTGTTCCAGCTTTCTATTCTTTTCCCATGACAGCACTACAATGTTTCAATTACTGTAGTCTTTGAATACATTTCAATAATTGGTTTATCAAGTCCTCCCAACCCTTCATTTTTCTTTTTTTTTTAATTATTTTAGTGATCACCATTTTATTTTATTTTTTTTTAAGATTTTTATTGGGGAATTGGGTGATGAGAACAGTGCTGGGGAATTGGGGGAAGGGGAACAGACAAGTTGCTGTCGTTTTGTTCTTCAGTCTAGTTGTGGAGGACATTGCTTCACTGGCCCAAGTTGGCACCATCATTGCGCTCTTCCCGGGCGAGGAAGATCAGTCGCCGGCTTCTGGACGGCCGCTCACCGCGGCTGCTGGCCGCTCACGCTGGCTGCTGGCTACACACGGTAGCCCATGGCAACCCACTGCCACAGGGGCTGCAGCCTACGCCATCACCGGCGACTCACGGCAGCCCAGCTCCAGGTTGAGCTGTTGTTCAGCATCTTAGCTGTAGAGGGCAGTGTCACTGGCCCTCATATGTGGGATCCGAACCGGGGCCCTCTGGCATCCCAAGCGAGTTCTTAACCAACACGCCACTCGGCCGGCCCCATTTTTCTTCTTTTTAAATGTTGTTATTCTCATACAGTTATTCTTCCAGGTATATTTTCTAATTAATTAGTCAAGTTTTTGTCCTACCTCAAAAAAGGGTGAGGAAGTCAAAGGAATTCTGAATGATGTCCCATTTAGTCTCTACAGTAAAGAGGGTGCAATTGCCACCGTAACCAGACTGAATCTCTGGACGGAGAAATGCAGGCTTCATTTAATTCTGATCCTCTATATTCTTTAAATAAGCTGGATTGGTTTTTATTCCCCTCTTTTGCTTTTTATTTGTTTTTTTTCCATTGTTTCTGTTTGTTTTTTTTTCCTCTTTTGCTTTTTATTGTTCTTTTTTTTCATTGTTTTTAACTGGTTCATTTTCTTTTAAAAAAATGTTTCTTATTAAATAGTGTCCTATAATTTATCCTACAGATTTTATTCCTAATGTTGAGATCCTTTTTCCATTCTTAAGCTGATCATTATTGGTATAAAGGAAATTTTACAATTGGTTTATCCAGCCACCTTACCAAAAATTGTTGGTTCCAAAAATTTTTTAGTTAATTTCCTTTGACTTTTTTTCTGAATATCACCTGCAAATAAACATCTTTTTTACTTTTTTTCCAATATTTGCTCTTACTCCTTTTTCTTGCTGTATCAGCTAGGCCCTCCCAGAGGTGTTGAATAATACATCAGGACCTCCTGTTTACTCTAACGAATATCACCATATACTAGTAGTTTCAAAGAACTGGGGGTTTTTGTTTGTTTTTGTATTTTTATCAATTCCTATTTTATCGAATTTTTAATCATAAAATGCTATTAAATTTTATCAACTGCCTTTTAGGTATCTATGGATGATTTCAAAGGTCTTTTCACATTTCTTCTCTGGACCACTGGCTATGTTCCAATTAGTTCCAATTAGTTGAGTTTGACACAAGTCCAACTGCAAAATACACATATAATTGAACTGAATTTAAAATGAAAACTTCCCGCCAACTTGTTTTTTGAGAAAAAGAATTCTGCTAGTGCCAGTTTCCTAATATCTAGTGCCACAGCAGAGACTAAAAGACAAGGTTGAAATAAATAAAAATGCTTACTGAATAGAATGTATCTTTCCAATAAGAAAAGTAAATGTTATAATCAAAACTCTTAATTCTACGACATGTGCATTGTTGATTACCAAAAAATAAAAGCACTGCACCTCATACATAGAGGGGCTCAGAAAACACCTACTAAGTAAATGCTCAAATGTTCCCAAACACACACGGGTTTTCCTAGGCCTTCGGACCAACAGGGCCCTCTACCAGTATACCCCTATCCAACAGGAAAGCTCCAATTTGTCCTTCGTGACTCAGCTCAAGGATCACCAGTTCCAAGAAGCCCTTCTAAGTGCCCACCCCATCCTGAGATAGATGTCCCACCTCTGCACTCTCACAGAACACCAAGATACACTTCTGTTGTAAACTTGACCTAACAATTGCGAACAGTTTCCCCTTTCTCCCTCCTTGCAAACAAGATCTGTCTTTCTTCTGTCTCCTCAGCATACACTTCACAATGCCTCCCATATACATAAGGAAAAAATGCTCTAGAACGAAGAAATGGCCAAAGACTGAATTCCAGATCCAACACAGCTATATGACCACAGGCAAATCCCTAACCATCTCTGACTCTCGGATTTTCTCATTTGCAAAGGTAAAGAATCTCTCTCCTACTTACTTCACAGGACTGGTGTGAGAATCAAACAACGTGATAAGAATTTGTGTATAGCACTACAGTTTTGCAGGTGCTTTCAAAACATTAACCAAATACCACTACAATAAAAACCATGAAAACCAGTCCATTCCAGTTTTAAAACCAATACATGCAATCACTTTCCTACAAAGTATCAGTTAACATATGTGCTCTGCATTACCTTATATCATCACTCACTGAGGACAATCTCGAACAGCCCAAGGGAGCCAAGGAAACAAAACCAAGGAAATTCAAGACAATAAACAAACAGAGCACCCTTTGGGTTTATGGTTCAAACAGATGCAGTATTAATGCTGAAGGAATACTAAACTTTGCCATCATGGTGTCTCTAAAATCAAAACACATCCTACATTTTATACTTATTCACCCCAAAAAAGACAACGAAAACAAACTTCCTTCATAATTCATCCACAATAAGGTGAGCAAAGTACAGGATGATATGTATCTTTTACATAAATCTCATTTATGTGAAAAAATACATTTTAAAACATCATGTATGGATGCTGTCAGATGCTTAGAGATTCTCAGTATGGATACAGAACAAAGTCGCCTCTGAAGAGAGAGTGGAACTCAGGGAATTTTTACTTCCCCTAGACACCTTTCTGCACAGCCCGAATTTCTTAGTATTCAGAAAGGTACCTCTAAGATTGTTTTTTTTTTAACTCAAGGATAATATCTGTGGTATATCATTTATGCAAAAAAAAAGAAAATTGTATACTGTAAAAGCATCGAAAAAAGGTTCAAGTAGATTCAAACTCAGTAATGAATTAAACTTAGGGAGAGGGGAAAGGGAGAAGAGGGAGACTCACTTTTTATTCTGTATATTTGTGTGTTATCGATATGCTTTAAAATCATATGTTCCAGAATCGCTGTTATAATTGTTAAATAACACAAAATGTATCTACAACCCCAAATTTTCAGGTCTGTAAATGTAACCTGCTAAATTCTTACAGTCAGAGGGTCTCACTGATGAGAACGTTAGCACAAATCTATGGTCTTTATTAACTCTGGTATGTGTAACATCCTCTCAAAAATGTAGGGTCAGGTATCTTAAGCAAAAGCCAACAACTGAATCTTTTTGGAAAATAAGTTTTCAGGCTGTATTTTTAAAATGTTCCATTTGCACAATGTTTTCAGATTAGATCATTTCACTGCATACATTACTAATTTATAAAAGTCCTTCGTCATTCTAGTCTGCTCTACTTCAAATTTATTTTCTAGCAAGTAACCTCACTGTCTTGAATCAGAAAGTTAAGCAATATTTACAAACACCCACAGAAAATATTCCGTTACTACTTGGGGGAGGGGGGTCACTATGTGGAGACCTATAAAACCCAAAAATACTCTAAAAGGCTGATATACTATTATTGTACATTATTTCACAGCTCATCCAATATCCTAAATAGCATTGAATATAGATGTTCACAGTGAAGCAACTGTAATATCCGAAAACACATTTCAAAACTTCACATCGAGTGTAAAATGTAACATTTACGGTATTATAACATGTGGACTCTGAGAAGCAACATGGTTCTGAAATGGAAGTCTGGTGCTCTGGGTTCTGGACCAGTCTTACCACTAATCTGTCCTGTGACCTACCTTCAGCAAGTCACTTCCACCTTTCTGAACCTCAGTTTTTCCATTTATGGAATGGAAGGGAAAATGCTTAGACTAGGTTCTTATTTTTCAGGCTATTTCCTGAGAGAACCTGATAAAAAACTACAGGCCCTGTTACCAAAAATGTATGTTTGCACCCCAAAATTTGCTTTCACTTTCCCTCTAATCTCCATTATGGATTCCCTAAAACCTATACTAAAAGATCTCTTGAGATTGCTGTATACACTATAAAACTCTTGTGCTGAGTTTCATAAAACATATGAACTACCCAATGGGAAAACTAAGCAAAAGTAATTGTGAAGGACATCACTAATTATTGAATCCCAAAACATATTAACAGTTAAAATATATAGCAATTTTCTATAAACAAGATTTCCTCAGATGGACAGCCATCTGACCCACAGATGGATATATGATAAAATTACTGATTTTAAAAAATATATTCTAATGCTTCATAAGTGCAGGAGATTTAACAATCGTAACTACCCCTAATGAATTCATTTTCCTGCTTCCCAGTCCCCTACTCTATAGATAAGGAATGACAGTCTGATAACACATGGACCTGAGTTGGGAGTTCCCACTCTACCACTTTCTTGGAAAATTTGGGTCGATTACTTAGCATCTCCATGTTTGAACCCCTTAGCTTATAAAATGAGAATGGAAGCCTCAGTCAGAGGATTACAGAAGGTAAAGTACAGGAGGGCTTGGTACAGTGCCTCTCACATAGTAAGTACTTATTCAATATAAGCTATTATTATTAATAAATTGGAATGCAGCTTTCATATGGGAAATAATGCAGTAACTGCTCCTCTTACACATTTTTGGTAAACATTTTCAAATACTAAGTAGAAATTTCTAAAAAAAGAATTTCCTCCTATGTTTAATAACATCACATCTTTCCCAATACTCTTCTCCTCTGGAAATATTTGAAAGTTGTAAACAGATACCTACACAACATGTTCGAGAAGTAGTGAGTTGGGAGTGGAAAGTGATCCAGCTTTAAAAGGCCAGGCAGATCTGAGTTCTAGTCCTAATTCAGCCACTCATGCAACTTAAACTCTCTCTCTCAAACTTGTAAAGCTGTTGCAAGGAGTACTGAAGCATGTAAAGCACCAAGCGCAAGGTCTGGCGTGTAGTGTGCACTCAATAAACAGTAGTTACTCCTACTCCTCTCAGCTATTCCCTTATAGGTGATAAAATTAGCTTTCCCAGAGAACAGGGAGGCACTAGCAAGCATAAATCCTAACATTCAGGCCAATAATGGACACTAATTTTCTCTTATTAATGTAAGAACTAAAGCAGTGTGTTTCGGGTCACATACTCCTTCTGGGGTCTAATGAAAATGGGCCCCTAGCTCCTAAAAAAATTTTCAAGTATTTCAGGAAATACTCTAAGTCAGGGATCTTAAGAACCTCGTATTAAGGGGGATACTTGCTAGTTTTTTTGTGGACTTAATTTGCAAGCGTCTGAAAACATTATTCAGTTTTGTAACAAAATATTTCACTTAACTTTGGTTATAATGAAGCAAGTAAATCTTGCTTTTTATTAGACATGTCAATTCCATGAGCTAAACTTCATGCCCTCTCTGGTGTTGTGTGCGAAATTACCTTATAAATGAACTACTAGCAGTGCTAGAATTAGTTCAAATATTTTTAAGTGTGATGTTCGAACCAAAAGGAAAAGAAAAAAGTCCAAAAAGGCAACAAACCAGGCTGCATTCAATTGATCACAGCTGGATCAATCCAAGAAATCAAATGAGCCTCTAAACCCCAAAAAAGAATCTACAAATAGGGAAGTCAATTCAAAATGCAAAACCGAGCCAGCAAACACACACACAGTTCACGAGTAGCTGAGTCCAGCCTATCCTGATTACAGTCCCTGCGAGGAATCCTTTTAACCGCCATCCTTCCCAAACTCCCTGCGTAAATCTCCACTCAGAGCTGTTCACCGCGTCGTGTCGGAATGAAATGAACGCGCGACCAGGGGGAGCACAGACAAAGTGTGGCCCCAGTGACCTTGGTCCCAAAGGCTCCAGTCCCTCCGGCTGCCGTCCCTCCACATGCCGTCGCCGCAGTTACCCCAAGGCTGGAGGAAGCGCTTGAGGACCAGAAGGCTGCTCACAGCTCTGGCCGGGCCGGCCCGCACTCCCGGCATCGAGTCCAGCTGCGCGCACACGCCCCGCGCATGCTCCCGCGCCCGGCTCTGCACCCAGGCTGCGGGCAGGTGCGGATGGACACCGCAGCCCAGGAAACCCTGTTCCCCCCACCCGCACAAGCACGGAAGGCGCAGCCCCAGGAAGGGGATGCGGCAGGAGAGCGGAATGGAGACCCCCGCGCCACGCCACCGCCTCCTGGGAGGCCTAACGGGCGGCGTGGAGAGCGCGGCGGAGCCAGGAAGCCGCGGAGGCCGGGGCGGGCCGCGGCGCGCTCACCATCAGAACTTTGGCCGCGTTCTCCAGCTGAGCGATCACTTCTGGGGGCCCCAGCGCCGCCGCCATCATGGTCTCTCTTCAATGACGCGCCATGCGCTGCATTCTGGGAAGGGCGTCGCGGACGACCAATCGGCGCGCCCCGCCGGCCTACGCGCTCCCGGGCGCCTCCGGCGGGCGGGGCTGGGGAGCGGGCCGGGCCGGCGTGGTGCTGAGGACCGGTCGGGGGCTATGGCAGCGCATGCGTGCTGCCGGCCTGGGGGGTTCTCGGACGCCGGTGACCACGCGCCCTGGCCCCGCCCGGACGCCGGCGCTCTCCTGGGCTCTCCGATCTGCGCTCCGCCCCGCGTTGCGGTCCGCCTGCGGGCAGAGTCCTCGGGTCGCCCTTCCAGAAGGCTTGGCCTCTTACGTCCCAGCCTCTGTCCCTCTTGGCCACAAAAGAACGTATTCCGAACGGAACACTCTTCCTACGGGAGGCCCTGCGAGAGGTGTCCAGGTGGACTGGGACAGTAGGCCGCTGCGACCCCAGCGGAAAGGCCGACTTTCTCTCTACAAGGCTGCCTCACACGGGAGAAAGCAGGGACCTGCCCTTGACTCTCTGCTTCTCCAACCCGGGGAGAACCCAAGGCCACCGGCTGTGTGGTGTGGCGCGTTAATTGTGGGCCCGTGTTGAAAGGCCATCGGAGTACGTAGTAACCCACCGTTCAGGAAAGTGGTCCTCGAAACAGCCGTCGTCGCAGTGTTCACACCAGGTCTAACTCTACACATCTGTTTGGATGAGGGGTGGATTTCGTTTTGAGCCGACATCCACTCCTGTAACGTCTGCCTTTTGGTGCAGCTCAGCTTCTTGGGGCTACACAGTGAGGAAAGTGAAGAGAGAGTATATAAAATGGAGTCACTTTTACCAAGCTGCTGAAATCATTAACATTTTTAACATTTAACGCTTAGAATTATTAACATTAACATTAGGAAGGTTGAGGCATGAGGGAAGACTCTATTGTTCTAAGTATTCTAGGAACTTAAACTTTCTTAACTTTCCAGCCCTGTGTCAATGCCTGGGCATACACCACACGTCCAGGTAACCTGATTAACCCCTGAAGGTTTCATAAATCCAGCCCACCTGACATCCATCATCCAGATGGACCTGACCAGACAGACCTCTTGGTGTCTGTCATCCAGGCCACCTGACATCTGACTGATAATGGTCCTGGACCAATCCTAGGGCTAAGAAAGCAGAACAGATAATTCTCAACAATGCACTTTCTACTATGAGAACTCAAGTTTTCTTTCGTCGAAACAGTTCTGAGTTTTTGCCTAGCTATGTTCTGGGTTTGTAAATCCTAAGACCCTTGAATAAATCCTTGTCATTTATTTCTAGCAAAGCCTCCAGACTTTTTGAGTTTACTTAACAACAGAAATGCAAATTCATTTCAGTGTTTTTAAGTTTCCTCTGTTGAAATATTTCTATATTTCATCTTCCTGGTTTTAAATCAGACTTGTGAGGTTTTACCTTTTTCATGTCACTGCAACAGAATCGCATTATTAGCTCCATTGTAGAAGGTGTTTCATTTGGCATCTTTCAACTTAAAGTTGAGAAAGTGAGTTAAGTTTTTATTGCTTGAGCAGCAGAAGAAATAACTTTTATTTCACTACAGAAGGGTAAGAGTGAGCCAAAATGAAGTAAATGGTCTTTTTAAAGAACTGTGGGAAACTTAAGTGATTAACAGAATGCCTGACAATATTTGACTAAGTATAACTATCTGCAAAAAGAGGACAAAATGTCTCCAGCTGTCTCAAAGAGTAATTACTGCACATCAATGCTATATCTGCAAAGTTTGTGACATTAAATGTTTAAGGCTTATAATGCTTCAGATTGGACCTTGTGTTCCAAAGCATTTTTGTGAAATTACAAAAGAACATTGCATCTAGACACTTTTTGTTTGTTTGTTTTTTCAAAGATTTTTATGGGATTCGGAGAGGGGAACAGCATTGGGGAATTGGGGATGGGGAACAGACAAGTTGCTGTCCTTTTGTTCTTCAGTCTAGTTGTGGAGGACGTCGCTTTACTGGCCCATGTTGATATTATCATTGCGTTCTTCCCGGGTGAGGCAGTCGCTCGCTGGCCATTGGACAGCTCCTCACGGCAGCTGATGCTGGCTACTAGCCACTCACCGTAGCTTATGGCAGCCCACTGCAGCCTACGCCATCGCCGGCGACTCAGCAGCCCAGCTCCAGGTTGAGCTGTTGTTCACCACCTTAGCTGTAGAGGGCAGTGTCACTGTCCCTCATGTGGGATCTGAACCGGGGCCCTGCTGCTCAGAGCTGGCGTCCCAAGCCAGCTCTTAACCAACGCGCCACTCGGCCGACCCTAGGCACTCTTTAAGAAAGAGTAAGAAGGAAAAGTGTTTTACCAAATGTGAGGATGAGTATGCTTCCTTTCAAATTCACAGAGTATTTTTTAATTTAGAGGCTTTATAAAATGGGTTACAGACATCTCCTATAATGGAGTCATGAATTTTGGGGCAAACATTGAAGTTGCAGAATCTCAATGTTGGAAGACACTATAATTTACCTACTAGTTTAACCTCTCCTCCAAATGCCTGACTCTTGTTCAAATTTATTGATTTACTATTTAACAATAACACTCTCCTGGGGAGGGGTAAGGAGTATTATTCCAGCCTAGTCACCTGCTCTTTATATCCTAAAAAAGAAGAATTGAAGAAAGTTGTGCAAATTTCAGTAATTTCTCACCAGGCAGAAAGAGCATGTTTATGGTCTAGATGCCTGGTTAAAATGTTCCTGGAATAGAGAACATTTCACAAATCTATCCCCTCTGCTTTTAGGGTACTCCTTTAATGCTTATGATGTTGACAGGAGAAAAAGTCTGAGCTGTCCTAAATGAAATTACAGTCCACCTCCAGAGAGTGAGAGAAAGAGAAGAGTAATTAACCAGTTAATAGCTGGGGGCCAATTGACAATAGACTGCTCACAATTCCTGGACATCTGTTGGAACTTGGATTAAAGACCACCAGAGTCCAGCCCCTCCCATTTGTGCATGAACTTGCAGGACTGTTGCCTGTAACCAGTCAAAAGTAGTAAATATTTCTCCTTTTCAGACCATGTATTTACTATCATAGAACTGTCCCCCTTCACCTATTCCAGTTCCCTTGTCTGTAGCCAAGGGAATTTGTAAATTCTTTCAAAACAGCTAACACCTTTCTTCCCTGAAACATAAATATAAAAGCACCCAGGACTGCAGACGTGTTTGTCTTCATCCAGCCCTGTGGCTGGTGGCTCAGATGGCACGCCCATGGCCATCCTTTCTGGCTAGCATGTGGCTCCATAAACCCTTTTGGAAAAGTTTTGAGCTGTGAAAGTTTTCTCTTTAACAATGTCATGGGCTCCAAAATTATTCCTACTGATCCTTCACCAAAAGTGACTGAGTATGTAATGTACTTTTCCTTGGACACATAGGTTTGTTTTCTCAGGGCTTCATTTTTTTTTTAAGTGGGATCTGTTTTATAAAAGCCAACTTTACTAAATGTTGTGTCTTTCCTAAATTAGGGACTCTCTGGAAACATTTGTTAAGCAAAAGTATAGTTACTGACTATCTCCACTGCTGACATTCTGATGCAAAGAAAAAGCCAATTGTTATGGATCACAGATAATGATATTTTAAAACTAGAAGAGAACTTGGAGATTATGGAATCTTAAGAGTTTGGAAATGAAAATACACATGGTGCTTACTTGCTTTTTACAATGGCACCCACAGAATCCCAGATTTGCAAAGATATATGTCTTCGCAAAGAGTGTGGTGTGATAGAATGTTGAAGCTGAGCTACCCTGAGTGAGTAGCTCGAGTGCTGCCCAACAGACATTGCTGTGTCCTGGGAAGTCAGAAACGCCTGTCAGCCCTGTGAAGTGCTGTGCACCGGGCATTTCAGCATACAGTTTGGGAACCATAGCTGTATACCTTTTCATAACTTTTGAATCTAATTGAGTCAATCCATTGAAACATAACATGAAGTACACATATCCCCCCCAATAACTTTGTCCCAAATCAAACTGCTCTTTCCCACTGGGTGGCCAGTCCCTTACAGACATTTTGGGCAGGTTCTTGAACTTGGGCCACAGGCATCTCTGGTGTCAGAGAAAGAAGTGGGAGACAGAGGTCTCCTATGTGACCGTCTGTCAGGTGCAGATCCAGACCTGAAGTTTACAAAACTGATAAAGTGTTCAAGACCCTCGAGTATTAAAATGGAAATGGGCTCGTGCAGGTGAGGGGCCCTGGACTTCAATTTCATTACCTCATGGTAGGTTCCACTTCTTGTCAGTCACCCCTACTCCTCTGGCTAATGCTGACTGGGCTCTGTGAGGCGGCCCCCAAAACTTGGAGCTTCCATGGGGAGGGGGCCTTCAGAGTCTCCGTGAAGGGTGAATGTGCACAGTCCCCTGACATGGCAAGTCCAGCTCCAGCATGCCCTCTCGCACAGCCTCTGCCTCCCTTGGTTCCCCAGAGCTCCCACACCCACCCAGTGGGCAGCCTTCTGAGTCAGCTGCCTCGTGTCACTCACAGAATCCATTCAACTGACACAATCTTACTTCAGGGAAGCAGCCCAGCCAAACGATGTGTGTGCTCCCCATCGGGTGCCCCCTCTCACCATCGCGTCCCAGTTTTCTTTCCTTGCTAGGTGGCACATGTTTCCTGATTAGCAATAACTCTGGCCGAGCCCAACTGCTACCAGTGAACAAAACCATTTATGTTGACTGGAGAGGTGAGAGGGCTTAGAGAGCAGCAGGATGGAGTGGGCTGCCCCCAGCATTCCTCTGGTAAGCCCAGGGGGGTCTCAGAACGTGAATTCTTAACATCTTTGGTCCATGGTTTTGGGCCTCAGCCGTGATTCTGGAATGAGAGAAAAGCCTACATGAACCATGTTACACATTTACTCAAAACACAGAAATGCAATATTTAAAGAATAAAATAAAGACAACATTCACAAGTATTATGAAATTAACGCTCTCGTAGGAGGATGAATTGGCAAAAGCATTCCAGGAAATCAATTTGGAAAAATGTAACAAGAGCCTTAAAAATGTTCTTAAGGATATAATTAGAGAAGCAGAAAAAAGATTTGTGTACAAAAATGTGCACTTTTTTTTTTAGAAACTGTTTATTTCCCATGAACCTTACTTCCATGTTCTGTTAAGAGTCTGTGGAAGAACAGCTTACGACCACGCAGTGGTTGTGCCCGGCCACTCAGTGGCCTGAGCAGTGGGCATGGCTGGCTGGGCACGAGGACAACTGCCCACCTTCACAACAGCCTGTGTCCTCCGGTTGAGTAGCTATAAGCACCTACCCTCTTTGACAAAGGAAGTGACGCGCCCAACAGACAGCGTCCTCTTTGCTCAGGAGAGGAACACTTTTTGGGGGTTGGAGTGCTAAAGATTTGGGTTCTGGTTTTAAGGGGTCCTCTATGGTCTGTTGGGAAAGAAGAGAAGGGAAAGAGGCTTTGGATACAGGGACAAAGTATGGGGCAGATGGAGAGAGGAGCAACAAGTCAGGAATCACTGGGTTGGGTCACCAGAGCCTGGGACCTAACCCAGGACACTTGACCCACAAGGGGCCCACACTGCCTTGATTGTGGGGGCAAAGAATGAGACCATGGGGACAAGGGGTGGGAATAGTCAAGAACCCGAGGGGCTTTGGACCTGAAACACACCAGGGGCTGAATGGTTAGCTTTGACTTGGGTAAGAGCTAGGCTGAGGGTGGCCCAGACCGCATTCCTCCCACAGTGGCTCAAAGAAGGGCATGCCTACTCTGCAGCTGGCTGCCAGGGGGCTGGAATGTCCCAGCACAGACCCCTGGGCAGCTGGGGGGACCTCCTACCCCTTATGTTGAGCAGGCTGGAGGCCCAGGGCTAAGACACCCCATGCCAACTTCTGTTCAGTGAGGACAAAGGAAAAGAATTTGGGAGTGTCAGGCATGTGGCCACACGCTCAAATGCACCACTTTATACCTGTACACTGGGCTTATCTCCTTGTCTTAAAGAAACTGGTAGAAGTGTTACAACAATGTAGCAAAATGAAAATGTCACAGGCCGGCTGAGTGGCTCAGTTGGTTAAGAGCTCGCTCAAGAGTGTCAGCTCTGAGCAGCAGCCATTTGAGTCCCAGCCTGAGCTGAGCTGCCACCAACAGGTGGCAGGATGACTCAGCTAAAAAAAAAATTAAAAAAAAAAAGAGAGAGAAAGTGAAAATGTCACATTTACAAGCTACACTTTTTATGGTCTACTACAATGTTCAGTCTTGTGGCAGCATGGACAAACCATGAATGATCACAGCTGTGCACTTAAGTTCTACAGATGACACTGAAATCTTGTCCAAGATTTAGAAATCTTAGGCAGTGACACGTCAAAGCAGCACTGCTATTAGCAAAACTGTCATGCATCCTGCCATTATCAGTGGAGGGTCCAAAACCCCTAGTGATACACATGTACTGGGAATTATATAGAATTTTAGACCAAAAGGTGACCTTGGAGATTCTAAAGACCAAACCCGCTTTTTCTTCCTATAATTATTATTACATAAAAAATCACAGTTTTGGGCTGGCCGAGTGGCGCGTTGGTTAAGAGTTGGCTTGGGACACCAGCTCTGAGCAGGAGGGCTCCGGTTCAGGTCCCACATGAGAACCAGTGATGCTGTGCCTTCTACAGCTAAGATGGTGAACAACAGCTCGACCTGGAGCTGGGCTGCTGTGAGTCGCTGGTGATGGCGTAGGCTGCAGTGGGGCTGGCTGGCAGCTGGCGTGAGCTTTCGTGAGCTGCTGTGAGCCGCTGTGAGTGGCCGAATGGTCAGCGAGCGACTGCCTCACCTGGGAAGAGTACAATGATAATACCAACATGGGCCAGTGAAGCGTCCTCCACAACTAGACTGAAGAACAAGAAGGACAGCAACTTGTCTGTTCCCCTTCCCCGATTCCTCAATGCTGTTCCCCTCCCCCACTTCCCCAATAAAATTTTTTTTAATCACAGTTTCATAGAAAATATAATGAAGAAAAAAATCACCCACAATCACATCAACCCGAAGAAGCAACCATTATTTTTAACACTGTCATTTCTTTTCAGACATTTAATAATTCGGTAATTTTTTTTCTTCTTTGCTTTACATTCCATAATTGAGTTCATACTATACATAGTTTGTATCCTCTACTTTTTAACTTAACATTATATCGTGATTTCTAAAGATTCATGAAAAGTCACTACGACATAGTTATACCGTAATACTTTTAATTGTTTCATATCATTGGGCGTGTCATCGTTTTTCAAATACTGTCGTGATGTGTTAGAATTAGCAGTTCTGTGCGTGTCTTTGGCTTTCAGATGCTCTGCTTCCTTTGGTCTCTTTAGAGCACAGTTTAGTTGCTATCCAAATCTGCGTCTCCCGGGTTGCAACTCCTTTTGCTCAAATAAATGCTTTTTATTTTTTATTACAGTCTAAAATTAATTTTGATTGACAAAGGCACCAGACAGTGACAGGCAAGACCTGGAGCCTGGAGCGGCACTTGAGGTGTCACATGGGCAACAACACGAGGTGGGGACATGCAGCCTTAGAGCAGAGGCTGCTGGAGACAACGACTCTCCATTGTCACACAGGAATTCGCCAGGGCCCCAGAGGCACAGAGCCACCACGCAGGGTGTCCCTGTTCTGTGGGGTTTGAACGCTCATGATGACACTTTGCGCTAGTCTGGCGGGTCTTACACTTTGAACTCAGGAGCGCTTTACACTCTTAAAAATTCTTGAGAACCCCAAGGAATTGTGTGTGTGCGGAGTGAGGGGGTGGAGAGGGGCTATAACTATCAATACTTATAGCAGAAATTAAAACTAAGGAAATTTAAATATACTTATTTATTGAAAAAATTAATAAGGCCATTATCTGTTCACATAAATGTTTTATGCAAAATATTGGGTTGTCGGAAAAGTCATGACGCATTTTTGCAATGAAAAACATAGACATAGAAGTTTTTCGTTGCAAAAATGCGTCATGACTTTTCCGACAACCCAATAACTTTTCCAGAAGGAAACACAGGTTGTGGTGAGGGGATGGGCGGAATCTCTAGAACATCTGGCTTCTCATTTCTGTCTCCACATTTGTGTTGAGACTGTTGTTTTGGTTGAAGGGGGTGGAGGGAGTCCAGCCTTGCCCACGCGTGTGGTTGGGAAAAGGGACCTCATGGCCCCTGAAGTCTGCAGGACACACTTTGAGAACCGCTCCTCTTGCCTGAGCCAAGGCGTCTGCAATCCTGAGGGCAGTGCTCCAGCTGGAAGCTGTCGGGTCAGTGCTGCAGAGACCAGACACAAAATTTGCTTGGAAAAGGGTTTCCTGGGCGTTGCTAAAAGTCACATGTCTCATTTGCATACTTTTTTTACTTTGAAAAATACTTCAGCCGCACAGACTGTTCCTTCTCCAAAGCAAAGGTGCTGGCCTCCTAGAGCAGCCTGACCTGTACAGCCGTCCAAGGTGGCCCCTGCCCGGCCTTTTCCAGATGGATCGATCCAGGGCCCCTCATTCCTAGAGGTCACGAGCTGCTGAGGTCACCAGGGGTGACTTGGTTTCATTCACCACAAGACCAGTCAGTTGGGTAAGAGGACGATTAATTCTGGGAAAAGGGAAGTTAAGAAAGATTTGAACTATGTTTAAATATGGGGGTTAAATTCCAAAGGATTGTCCCTAACACTGGGAGAGGCTCCATTTGGCACTTTTGATCTCTTACCAGCTAATGTGGCTTTCTCCTTCTCTTACTGTCTTTAACTAATGTGCTTAAATTCTGTGTTACCATCGTTACTAAAATGATGGCCCCAAAAGTGAGGCACTCTACCAGCAAGCTCGTGTGGTCAGGCCATGGTAGCCGTGGACGAGCCACTCATCCTGACAGACAGGGGGCCTAAGTCTTGCTTTACTCATTGTGACACTGGACGGTCGCTTGTGTTCCCTCGGCCTGAGTGAGCCACCTCATCTATGAAATAGGGCTAAGCATACCTTTTCCACCCAAGGCTTGGTTCCAAGTCAGATCATGTCTACAGGTTCTGGCCAACTTCAAGGTGGAACAACCTAGGATCCAACTTGAGTCTGATCAAGTTCCTTGGCTGCCAATGACAGAAACCAACCACAGTAAACCTTGCCCAGTTTCCTCAATGCGACTCATGAGGCCCTTCCTGGTCCAGCCCCTGCCTAGGTCTCAGCCTCCGTCTCCTTCAGGCACCATAAGCCCCCATGCTGCAACCTGCCCCACCCGCTCTGTGCCCCTTATCTGCCACTGGGCTCCGAGCAGCGTTGCTTCCACGGGGCTGCCCACTCTGACCTCTCTAGTCAGGACACGCCTAGGTGCTCCCACTCACCTACGCTTCCCCATCACACCTTTTAAATGATTGTGTTACTGTAACTGTCCAGCTGCTTCCCTGCACTGAGAGTCCTAAGAGACAGGAGATGTCTGCCTTCTTCATGGGCATCCCCAACACCCAGCAGGGTCTGACACGTAGCAGGTGCGCACACACGCGTGGATGCGCACACAGACACACATACACACACACATATGCACACAGATGCATGCACACACATATACAATTATTGGATGAATGAGGGAAAGAAGGGAGAACACCTCCCCTTGGATAGTGCCAGTCACATAGTAGGTGTTCATTAAACACTTGTTGAACTGAGCAGAAAACGCCGACATCTTTAAGAGGATATTTAAAGCCCAATAAAATAAAGATACTAACAGAAATTTGCTAATGGGGTGGCTTGCCTAACAGATCTCAGATTTGAACTGAACAGTCCTGGTTCCCACACCTCATAATAACTGCGTTTCAAAGAGGGAGTGTTCTCTTCTCCAACGGGCACAGCCTCAGGAACTTGTCTCTCAATGCCCACAGAACAGTGCTAACATGAGAGATCAACCCTCCAGAAGACGGAAAGGCAAGGAAGGGGAGCTGAATAGCGGATTCTAACAAGATTGAAGTGTGGACAGAGGGAGACCTCTGAGGACAGAACAGGCGCCGTCTGATTGGGACACACAGGAAGACACACAGACCCAGGTCTCCTCTGCATGAGTGTGAGGCACACTGGGGCCTACGGACATCTTGTCAGCCCGCTCCGCCTCCTGCTGTCCAGTGAGACCTGATAGCCAGTCCCCTTCGTGCTGTGGTGAGGTCCCCCTATGCTGCTCCTGCACAAACACCATCTGGGGCTTCTGAAGGGCCCGGCACACAACAGGGCAAGCCAGACACCTTCGGTGCTGCACGTTGGAACCCGGCAATACTGATACCCAAGTCCAGGCGGTGGGATTCTCCCTGAAGGATCCTGTGGACAGCAGCCAGTAGCAGGCGACCATGACGTCTCCTCCACAGACCCTCCCCAGGCCACCCCAGGACCTGGGTCCCCCAGGGGGTTACATATTCATTTTATTTCTAATTGTGGTAAAAAACATGTAACATAAAAGTTACCATTTCTTTACTATTTTTAGGTGTACAGTTCAGTACTATTAAATACACTCACATTGTTGTCAACCATCACCACCATCCATCTCCAGAACTTTTTGTCTTAGAAAAGAAACTGTCCCCATTTAGCACTGACTCCCCCTCCCCCTCCCTACCCCCTCACCCACTATTCTACTGTCTGTCTCTATAAATTTGACAACTCTGTAAGTGTTGTCATGTAAGTGGAATCATACAGTATATTTTTTGGTGACTGGTTTATTTCACTGAGCACAATGTCCTCAAGGTTCATCCATGATGTAGCATGTGACAGGGTTTCCTGCCCTTTTTAAGGCTGAGTAATAGTCCAGTGTATGGATTGACCCCATTGTGTTCACCCCTTCATCCACTGATGGACATTTGAGTTGCTTCCACTTTTTGGATTTTGTGAATAATGCTGCTGTGATCAAAGGATTTATATTAGTCACTGTTCTCCAGAGAAACAGAATCAATAAAACATATATTTCTAAAAAAAAAAACCCAGCAGGCCAAAATGGAGTCACTTTTGCTAAGCCATGTCACCAACCCAAAACTTAACTACTGAACTTGATTGCAGTTTTGACCTCTCCCAGGAGTAAAATTTTAAGCCAATCGGTCTGGAATTCCCTGGTCACCACTAGTGAGGTCATCTGTCTGATGAGACCCCACTGCCCTCCCTAAGGGACGGTGACCTTCCTGAAATGATGCACTCTTAACTTCTTGTCCCACCCTCTCTCTGCCTACAAAAACCTTCCATTTTGTACAACCCAGAGCGCCCTTCTAGCTTCGAGGTGGGATGCTGCCCGATTCATGAGTCGCTTAATAAAGCCAATTAGATCTGTTCTCATACACATGGAGAGAGAGATTTATCATGAGGAGTTGACTCACCTGATTATGGTGGCTGAGAAGTCCCACAACATGCCCCTGAGAGCCGGGGTTCTGGCTCAGTGTGAGTGTGCAGGCCTGAGAGCCAAGGGCAGGAGAGGAGACAGAGGGCCCAGCTTGAGCAGTGGGAGGAGAAAAGGGGCACGTTTCTTTCTCCTTCAGACTTTGTTCTACTCAGACCCTCCAGGGACTGGATGAGGCCCACACTGATTCAGAGCTGACCTCATCCAGAAACATGCTCACACTGGAAATCATGTGTAATCTGGGCACCCAGTGGGCAGTCCTGTTGACACACAAAACCAACCATACCAGGGTTGTTGACTTTGAACAACAATGTATTTGCCTTTTCTGAACAAAGGTTTTGACAGGGACCCAGAAATCTGAAGATTTGGTTCCGAGGACACAGGTGACATGTGTTAGTTTTGTGAGACAAGCCTGGCAGGCCTCAGTTTCTTCAACTGCAAAATGAAGTGCCATCTTTAGGTTTGCGGCAAACATTAAATGAGATCATGAGCATGAAAATATTCATAGGTTGAAAAGCAGCATCTCACGTAAACCACTACTGTTTTTGTGACCAGCTCTCATGACCCATGGGAAACAGGCTCTTGCGGTGTTCACCTCACAGTACAGGCAGGTTTGGAGCTCCCTGCAAGAAAAACTGATCAACAGTCAGGCCAGGTCCATGGCTGGAAAGCAGTTTTTCTATTTTCTGTAAACGTTTAAGTAGCTTTTACAAAAAGATTCCATAAAAATCACTTCTCAGGTGTATTTATTTTTACTAAGGCAGCTTTCGACCCTACCCCATGTTCCCATGACTCTGAATAGTAGATTTTTTACTGTGAAAAGGGGCTCGTTACAGATAAACCCTTTCAGAATCCCACGAGCACGTTTGACATTGACTTTGATTGAGGAGGGGGTTACCATAGGATTTTACAACAGGAGTTCTTGAGAGGTAGGACAGCTTTAGAAATAACTTGGTCCTGCTCTGTGCCTTTACAGATGTGCACTCTGGGTAACAGCAGTTATGTGACGCACCCAAGGCAGCACGACTTCCTGCTTACAGTCACTAATACTGAAAAAGGATAAGAATGAGCCCGACACTTGGCCCGGTATATGGCCTGCGGTGCATCTTTCCTCTTCACACTAAAGCTGTGAAATAGACACCTGTATTATCTCCATTTGCAGATAACAAAGCTGACTGGCAGACATTGCTGGAGTCCTCTGATTCTAGGGCGGAAGCGTGATGAAAAATGACATGTTTTCATTCATTTATTCAGCAAACATGTGTCAAGTGTCTGCTACACTATGCTAGGCCCTAGACAGACAGGAGAATAGGACTTGGTCCCAGCCTCTTGGAGCCTGAGAGCAGGGCTTGTAAACAAATGTCCACAGTCAGCATGATGATGCGGGGCTAGAGGTCTGCATATGTGCTGTGGGGTCTGGAGCAGAGAGCAGACTTCCAGGGTGCAGCATCATGGAAACGGCCCTGGAGCGAGGTGGTTTTCAGGTGAAAGCCTGGAGGAAACAGCACTGCAGGTAAAGGAAACCTATGCAGAGGCAGCAGAAGTCCAGGGTCGTAGGCACTCCAGGACCCATGAGTGACTACACAGGTGTGTGGGGGAGGGCAGGGAGGTGAGTGGGGAGGGGAACTGAGTCCCTGTGTGGGGAGCATGTATGTAGTCTCTAGCACTTTGCAGGGCCTTTCATTTAATTCTCCCAGTAGCACTAGTATCTTCATTTTACATCAAGGAATTAAGCACATTGGGTCTCAGAGGTGTGAAGAAAAGCACACAGCTTCAGACTGATACGGAACTTAAACTCAGGTCCATCTGAAGCCATAGCTTCCTATGGTCCTCTCCCACCACCATGGAGGGACCTGGAGTGGCACTGAGGTCCGCCACTGCTGGGCCAACGCTGGACCTCATCTTGGGCAACGGACCTCAGGGAAGCTGTTTTATCAGGCAGATGATCTGCACGTGGTGGGGGGGAGGGGCAGTGATCCCCAGGGGGGTGGGGAGGTGGTCACACAGAGCCAGCGGCACAAAGGCGCGCTCTTAGCACCCAGGGCCTTCCTCAGCCCCATGCCCAGGGCTCCTCATGTCACTCCTTCTTGCAGGAGAAAAAGAAGAAAAAAACCAAACAAGAACAGGTATGGTTTGGAAGCCCTGCCTGAATGCGAAGCTGCCAGCTTCACAGGAAATAAGGGGGTGGCACTCACTGACTGTGTCTCCTGTTGTCCTCCAGCGTCCCTCCAACCCCTGCTCCACTGTGACTGAGCCTGTGGAGACTGCGTTTTTCTCAGCAGGAAGCTGCTGGCCTTGTCACATGACTGGTTGATTTTGTCCATGTTGTATTTGGGTAGATGAAAGTAAAAACGTGTGTGTGTCTAAGCGTCAGCAAGTACTAATATTGACTGTGTGTACTCCTAAAGCCGGTGGGGTTTGTTTTGAAGAGACATCATACTTCAATAAGGTTTAAGATCAAAGGATTCCTAGAGTGAAGAGAAATGGCTGCAGCTTACAGGCTACACTGTCTTTAAAATTCAGAGCCAGCAAACCAAAGACTAGCCACATGTGCCTGGGCAGAAGGTGAAACCCCAGGCTAGCAGGACCAGAAGGGCACGTCCACGCTCCCCAGCTGCCAGCGTGCAGCCTTCCCAGGACAAGCCTCTTCCCTTTGTCTGCAGAGACACACGTGCCAGCCCCAGCCCGGCTCCGCGGGCACAGCAGAAGCACACCTGCTCTTGGCTCCTTTGGGCTCCCAGCTATTGAGGGCTGTTATCACGTGTAACACTGTGTAGGGCTCCGGGTGACGGCATAGAGTAGGCAAAAAACAAATGACTGTCACATACAGACCCTGCTCTGAAGGAACCTGTAGGTGAATATGTGCATTTAACAAAAAAACATGAGCACTTTCTACGTGCTACACACAGCAAGTCAATGGGGGAGTAAGACATCTTTAACAAAATCACTCAACACAAAACATGCTTTCACATAGATCCTAGATCTGTAAAAACTAAACTTTAAAAACTTCCAGAAGAGGGCTGGCCGAGTGGCTCAGTTGGTTAAGAGCTCGCTCAAGGGTTTGAGCTCTGAGCAACAGCGGTTCGAGTCCAGCCCGAGCTGAGTTGCCGCTGAGCTGCCAACAGGTGGCAGGATGGCTCAGCTAAAAAAAAAAAAAAACAAAAAAAACTTCCAGAAGAAAACACAGGAGAATGTCTTGTGAGGAGGAAAAAGATTTCTTCAACAGAAAGCTAAAAGCACTAACCATAAAAGGAAAAATAGTAGATTGGGCTTCATCAAAATTAAAACCTTCTGCTCTTAATTTAAAAGACCTCGTTAAGGAAATGGGATAAGTATTTTCAATATGTACACCTGATTGAAAAAACAACAACAAACGTATCCAAATGGCCTCCTCATAAGGCAACATCCTGAGCTCTCCATGTTAGCAGGTTGTAACTATTCCCCAGCATGGAAGATGAGAAGTTAAGTCTTTTTAAGCCCTCTGCCCCACCCATGCATGTCCTTCCTGCCCCCGCATCTTCCTGTTGTAACTTTGGTGAAGCATTTAGCATCTCGTTATTCCAAATATGTCAATGCTTTTCTCTGAACGAACCACAGGGAAACAATAACCACTTTTACTTTCCTGCACAACCTTTAGTTTTCCCTAGAATCCATCATTGGCTAGTCTTCCATGCACTTATTCCAAATCCAATCCGAAACTCCACCAAGTACTCCAGTTCCTTTCAAGACAGGTGAGACTGCCCTGGAGTCAGTCCCAGAGCCTTCTGACCTGTCCCAGGTGACGTGCAGCACCACAGTAATGTGGGTGCCTCAGCACCATCCCCATGACACCCTTCCCTCCCTTCCTCTGTGGGGTCCATCTCTCGGATCCCACATCCTCCTCCAGCGTCTTTCAGTGGAGTGCCTTTCTGAGAGCTTCCTAAAGAAGAGTGTGGAAAGAAAATGCTCTGAATTCTCGACAGTCTGATGCTGTTATTCTACCCTCACACTGATTAATGACTTGTCTGGGTAAAGGATTTTAAGTTGGAAACTAAACTGTTTTCTCCCTCTGGAAGCTTGCAGGATTTTCTTCTTTCCCAATATTCTGAAATTCTGTGATAATATGCACCTGTATGGTCTACTTTTATCCAGTGTTCTGGGCAATTCAGACCCTTTTTATCTAGAAATATACCGTTTAGCTGAATAATTCCCCTGAATTATTGCATTGAGAATTTCCTCAACTCCATTTAAGTTTTTTTTTTCTTGAGATTTCTATGATTCAGCTAGAAGACATGGGCTTATCTTCTAATTTCCTTATGTCTCTCTCTTATTTTCCATTTCTTCATCTTTTGGCTTTTTATCTCCACTGGGAGAGTTCCTTAACTTTATTGCCCAAACTTTCTACTGTTTCATTTTTGCTATCATTGTGATTTTTTTTTTAATTTCAAAGCTCTCTCTTATTCTCAGTATGTCTTTTTCACAGTGTCCTGTTCTTGTTTCAAGGTTTCGACATCTCTTATCATCTTCAAAGGTTTAAGGGTAGTTTGTTGAAGCTTTCCTCTCCTCACACAGCCCCTTTCATTCAGGTGGCTTTTTGTCTGTATTTTTGTCTGCATCTTCCACGTTGGAGGCTTTCCTCAGGTGCATTTAGTCTCCGGAGGTTCCTGTCTGAGAGCGGGACACTGCAGTGCTGACTGGGGGCTGAGTGTGTGGGAACCGTAAGTGTAAGGTAATCAACATACGAGGTCTTCCGGCTGAAGGACCTTGACTTCAGCATCTTCAAGTCTTTCCTCCTAGGCAGTTCAGTGGTCAGTCTCCTGCCCAGGACACGACAGCCTGTGTCCAGGATTCTGAGTGCTAAGTGGGAAGAGGGCTAAAGGATTCATTGTGCATACATTCACTTCATCCTGCTGTGACAGTTCCATACTTCTGTCCAAAACCAGGCCTCACAACCTCAGCAACCCTCTCATTTATCATCCTCAGCAAATATTGGGTTGTCGGAAAAGTCATGATGTATTTTTTTCTATGCTTTTCATTGCAAAAATGCGTCATGACTTTTTCGACAACCCAATAACTTTCCTGTCTTTTTCCAGTTGGGGGAAGGGTAGCCACTTGTCTGGCCAGAGTTGGGGAGATGATCTGGATAACTTCTAAAACAGACTTTCAACCAATCCTTATTTCAGCATAGAACATTAATCCAGATAGAACCACATTCTGGGTGATAAAACACATTTTTATACATTTAAGAGGCTAGAAATCATAGCTCTTAGAAAGGTAGCTGGTAAATGCCCCAATACTAAGCAACACGCTTCTATGTAATACTGTTGGGTTGTCGGAAAAGTCATGACGTATTTTGTTTACGTATTTCAAAGGTCATTTATTTCTATAAAGAACAAAGATCAATCAATGATATATTGCCCGTTTTGTTTGATAACCTTTTGCCATCTTTCAGTGAGCTTCATAATTCCTTGTTCATAGAAGGACCTGTTTTTGTGAAAAACTGAACAAGGTGCTGATTTACAGCCTCATCTAAATTGAACGTTATACCACCTAAGGAGTTTTGAAGAGAGTGAAACAAGTGGAAGTCTGACGGCACAAGGTCAGGTGAGTATGGTGGGTGTGGCAACACATCCCATCCAAGCTCCAATAATTTTTGATGGGTGATCAAACTTGTGTGTGGTCTCGCATTGTCACGATGGAACACAACTCCTTTACAATTAACAAGCTCTGGACGTTTCTAGGTGATGGATTCGTTCAAACTGTCCAACTGCTGACAGTACACATTCAAATTGATTGTTTGGTTCCTTGGTAGGAGCTCGAAAAACACAACACCTTTAAAATCCCACCACACTGAGAGCATAACCTTCCTCTGATGAATGTCTGCTTTCAATGTCGTTTGAGGCAAATCATCACGCCGGGACCAAGACCATTTGCACACCACATTGTTGTAAACAATCCACTTCTCATCACCAGTTATCAGACGCTTCAAAAAAGATTGTTTTGGGGCCGGCCGAGTGGCTCAATGGTTAAGAACTGGCTTGGGACGCCAGAGGGCCCCGGTTCGGATCCCACATATGAGGGCCAGTGACACTGCCCTCCACAGCTAAGATGATGAACAACAGCTCAACGTGGAGCTGGGCTGCTGTGAGACGCTGGCGACAGCGTAGGCTGCAGCCCCTGTGGCAGTGCATTGCCATGGGCTACCGTGTGTAGCCAGCAGCCAGCGTGAGCGGCCAGCAGCCGCCGTGAGCGGCCGTCCAGAAGCCGGCGACTGATCTGCCTCGCCCGGGAAGAGCGCAATGATGGTGCCAGCTTGGGCCAGTGAAGCAACGTCCTCCACAACTAGACTGAAGAACAAAACGACAGCAACTTGTCTGTCCCCCTTCCCCCAATTCCCCAGCACTGTTCCCATCCCCCCAATTCCCCAATAAAAAAAAAAAATCTAAAAAAAAGGATCATTTTCCTCACATTTAATGAGCATATTGCAGATGTTTATACGCGCCATCAAATGAACTTCTTTGAGTTCATGCGGAACCCAAATATCGAGCTTGTTTACGTATCCCAGCTTCTTCAGATGGTCGTGAACGCTTGAATAATGGATGTTCAATGTTTCTGCAATCTCTCATGTCATGTAACGTGGGTTTAACTCGATCAATGACTTTATTTTGTTGTCATCAACCTCGGTGGGCCTCCCCCACCAAAGAGCATCATTGAGATAAAAATTACCAACACGGAATTTCGTGAACCATTGTTGTCACTGACATTCTTGTAGAGCATTGTCACCATAAACTTGATGCAACTTTTCACAAGCTTGACACGCGTTCTTCCCTTTATGAAAGTTAAACAGCAAAATATGGCAAAAATGCACAGTTTGGTCTTCCATCTTCAACTTGTAAAATCTCCAAAACTCAACCAAAGCACTCAATTTTTTTTCAGAATGAAGCTAGAACTGTCAGCTGTCAAATGACATAGCAATAACATAGATGCAAATGACTCTAGTAACTTCCAAAAATGAACTAGTGCCATCTGTCACAAACATGCGTCATGACTTTTCTGATGACCTTATAGGTCAAAGAAGAAATCTCAAGAAATTTTAAAATATTTTGAACTAAATTAAAATGAAAATACAACTTATGAAAATTTGTAGGATGCATCAAAATCAGTGTTTAGAGGGAAATGTATATTTTGGATGCGTATATTAGAAAAAAAGAAAAATGTAAAATCAATAATCTAACCTTCCTTCCACCTTTGGAAACTAGAAGAAGAGCAATTAAATTCAAAGTCAGCAGAAGAAAATAAATGACAAACATTAGAGCAGAAATCAATGAAATTGCAAACATAAAATTAGAAGAGAAAATCAATAAAAGCAAAGCTGGTTCTTTGAAACAATCAATAAAATCAATACACTTCTAGCTAGACTAATTGGGGGGGAAGAGGGAGAAGACAAATTGACAGTATCAGAAATAAAAGAGGGATTATCACATGGACATTAAAAGGATAATCAAGGAATGCTGTGAACAACTCTATATCCACAAATTTGATGATCTAGATGAAATGCACCAGTTCTTTAAGACACAATCTGCCGAAACTCACACAAGAAGTAAAAGACAATCTGAGTAGGCCTATATTATTAAATAAATTGGGTAAGTCTACATAATGCAATATTATTTGACAATAAAAAGTAATGACAAAGTGATGATATATGCTACAACATGGATAAACCTTTAAAACATTATGAAAGAAGCCAGTCACCAAAGGCCACATACTGTATGATTCCATTTATATGAAATGTCTACAACATGCAATAGAACCCAGCTAGACAGAAAGTAGAGTAATGGTTGCCTAAGGTGGGAAGTTGGGGTGGGGATAAGAAATGGGACTGATTGCCAAAGGGAAGAGGGCTTCTTCTGGGGTGAAAATGTTCCAAAATTGACTGTGCAACTTCAAGAAAATACTAAAAACTGTTGAATTATACACTTTAAATGGGTGAATCTTGGGAATTATGTGAATTATATGTCAATAAGCCTATCTTTAAAAAAGAGGTGGGGTGGCGCTGCCAGTTACCTCAGGTGATTAGAGCGCAGGCTCATAACACCAAGGTTACCGGTTGGATCCCCACATGGGCCACTGAGCTGCGCCCTCCACAACTAGATTGAAACAACTACTCGACTCGGAGCTGATGGGTCCTGGAAAAACACACTGTTCTCTAATAAAAAATTTTTTAAAAAGGTGGTCAGAGTTTTTAAAGTATAGTCTCCAACATGAAAGAGAAAAGACAAAGTAGGGAAACAAGCAGCAAAATGACAACAAACAGGACCCCTGAAGCCAAAGAGACATTTGGAGAAGTAGGAAAAAAACAGACCCTTGACATAATAAGAGAAATAATAAACATAAAGATTAAGCACATAAAATGAGAACACTGATTAGAGAACAAGAATAAGCTCATGGGAGTTAAAAAGATAACGCCTGTCCCCAAAAATGTTTTAATATAAAATCTGAAAGATAAAGTCAATGAGATCTTCCAGAAAGTGGAATAAAAAGAAGACATGGATCACAGGATATAAACATAAGAAAATCAGACGATCAGTTGAGGAGCTCCAACCTAGACGAGTTAGAGAACAGAGGGAATAAAGCTTGACGAAGTAATGCAAGAAAATTTCCCAGCGCTAAAGAGCACAAGTCTCTAGGTTGAAAGCGCCAAGGGTGTTCAGCCTTTATCAGGGAGCACGATGGGGAAATGCAGGACGCTGGGCATGGAAGACACCATCCTAAATCCTTTTAGCGAGAGGCAGGCTGGTCAGTCATACAGGTCTGAGAATCAGAATGGCCTCAGACTGCACATAGTGACACCAGAAGCAGGGGAACAAAGGACTTATGACTTCAAAGTGACTTTTCATCCTAGAATTTTGTGTCTACCCATATTTTCAATCAGTAGAAAATGACGTTTTCAGGCATTTGGCAGAAATGGGATTCATACAGGGAAGTGACGAAAGGCATTCCCAAGATGACACCTGCTTGGCAGGCTTGGAGAACAGCCAGTCCAGGCTGCAAGGGGAGGCGGACATAGCATCTGTGCTCCTGGAGGACAAGCTGGCATTGGCCAGATCCATTGCAGCAACTGCGGAGGAAGTGAGGAGGAAAGGAAGGAGGGAGGGGCCCGCAGGTTCAAAGAAAACACATGAAAAAATAAGGGAATTATTAAGTCCAAGAGGAAAAAAAATTGCGCAAGAAAGGGAGCAGCCACAATACACTATTTGCCTCAAAGACCACCACCTAGCATAATCTTAATATTTACATGGACAATTGATTTAACTAAAAATCGTGATAGAACTATATTGGGAAACAGAGGTTGGGAAGGGAACTATAAGAGAATTACCATAATATGCAGTTGATAGAAAAGATTTAAAATCAGAAATATCATTAAAAGCTATTAGTAATTATCATGGAAATGCCAAAGGGATAACTTAGAAAGCACGAGGGTGGTTGTGCTTGGGAAGCAGGAAGTAGCAGGAAGTGGACAGAGACTTCTTTTCTTATTACTATAACTCTTTAAGAACTATGTACATTTATTATGCTTATAAAATTGAAAATTAGCTTAAAAAGACATTATCAAACATTAACTAGTGGTCTTATCTTACTGGGGTGATAGCTTTGTGAGATATAAAAATGTCTAATCACTGTGTTGTACACCTGAAACTAATATAATGTTGTATGTCAATGGTAATTGAAAGAGACATTTTAAAATAAATAGATAAAATTTTAAAACCTGGTGGTCTTAAAGCTTTTTTGTTAGCAGAACACTTTGTTTTTCAAACTCTTCGGCAGACTAAAAGCACAATCTGATGGAAGCAAAGGGCAGAAGCCACTAATTCTGAAGAATAATTTAAAAACTACTGATTCAGACTTTCTCTGACCCACGTAACTAATCAATCTGACAGAAGTTCGTACCCAAAATTATACAAAGCTGGGCTTACAATCAAGCCCCCTGAATTCCTGCCCAGGACTCCTGCTTCAGGAATTTAAAAAGAAAGGGACAGAGAGATCAGTTAATGCCAATTCATTTTTAGGCACAGGAAAATGTGGGTATCTTTGATCACATTGGTGCGGAGTTGGGGGAAGTGAAAAGGAATACATGAGAATTGAGGCTTTCACAGCAGGAGAGATTTGGCAAAAGAAATAAACCTAAAGATTCAAGAAGCTGAGTGAATCACAAACAGGGTAGGACCCAAAGAAATCTAAGCCAAGACATACCATAATTATACTTTTAAAAAGTAATCAAAGGAGAAACCTTGAAATCAGCCAGAGAAACATAACACCTTATCTATGGGGGAAACAATCAGAATGACAGCAGATTCTCATGAGACCACGGAGGCCAGAAGGAAGTGGCACAGTATTGCTCAACCACAGAAAGAAAAGTCAAGCCAGAGCCCTATACCCCAAATAATACACAATATTGTCAGGACAAAGAGAAAATGAAGACATTTTTAGATGAAGGATAATGAAGACAATTTGTCCCCAGTTGACCTATCCTCAAAGAATGGCTAAAAGACGTCTTCTAAAAAGAAGGAAAAGTTAAAATAAAAAAGTCTTAGACCATCAGGAAGAAAGAACACAATAAGCAAAACTATCAGTAAATACGATAGGCATCTCTTCTTGTCTTGAGTTTTCTAAAGTATGTTTGGTGGTTGAAACAAAAAGGATAACACGATCTGATGTGAATTTCAAAAGAATAATTCTGCCATTGGACTACTTTTTCTCATATAAGCCATGTGTATTTCATCCCAGTGTCCAATAACCATAAAATTTTTCTTCCTTTCTACAGTGAATAAGCACATTTTATCCACTAAATTTAAGCTGCCACTTTTTAAAATGGAAAATTCTCCTGTAAGGAAGAGGTTTTTTACTGATGGAAAAGGATGTAAGGGTTACTAATGCATGCATAGTACTACTTACATATATGCACAAATAGCAAAGATCATCTTGGTTTTGCTGAGTTTCACCAGTGGAAATAAAACATCAGTGAAATTCTGGGGCTCAAACTTGGTTTATAAGCCAGATCTGGAAGAAGCAAACTCCATTTCAAAATTTTTTGTAACTGAAAAATGGTCTGGACCTCCTAAGGCTCAGGGCGAGCCCGAGCCTGCTGTGCTGGCTACTGTTTGCTCTTCATGGTTTGCATTTAGCTACATCAAGGGACACATGACATGCTAGTGTGAAGAAAGAAACTTGGACGAAATGCAATAAGCTTTTGCTCCCTTCACAAAGTCCAGTCACACCCAACAATGACCAGAACACAGGGAAGCCAGGCTGTGCCCTGGTAGTGCTCTAAGCAGTACAGTCATCTCCTGTGGAATCTGTCAGAAACACGGACAGAGTCTGTTTTCCCTGTTGTTGGACCACTAGCCCAGTTCAACAGTTCTCTTCAGTTGGACAGGAAGAGGAAAGGAGGAGTGAGAAGGGAATGGGAGTAGTCTGGGAGTCTGTGAGGAGGGCCGCAGGCACCAACACTCAAATAATGCATAAAATCAGGACCACCACTTTGTAAGGATAGTCAAACAGATATCAAGCATACACAGAGATGCTCAACTCCTTTCAAAGTGAGAAGAATGCCAAGTACAAGTACACCAAGACTTCTTACCCACCCAGGGGGACAGGATCGGAAAGGTTGCTACACCATGTGTCTGGCAAGACTGTAAGTAAACACTGTGCATTTCTACTGGGAATGTGTGTATCGACACGATACCTGTTGTCAGTTGGAAGAGTTGATCTTATTCTATTTGTAAGGTAATACGTAAGCCTGTGACTCCCTCATGGCCCCTGGACTCAGACAAGAGACGCAGGGATCAGAGACAAAGGACTTTGTTCCGCCACACAGCACACAAAGCAGCATGGCACCAGCATGTCTGCACGAGTTCTTGCTGCCCTACGTCTCTGGATGAAGCATAGCAGGCCCAGGTGGGCTCCGGAGCTGGAGGAAGGTCACCTGTTACAGCAAGCAGCAAGCAAGCTGGCTGCTTTTGTCCTGGAAGGAGACACTGTCGCATCCTAAAGGTGCCCGCTGCAAACTCAGTGCTGAGAAGTGGTCAGGACTGTGCCTTCTCGGCCACCCGGCAAGATGTGTAGGACAGAGCCATGCAGGACTCCCTTCCAACGTCACTCAGGGCTACTTCACCATAAAAATTGCACATACACTGCACTTTTGGCCTATAAAGACCACCTCTAGTAATCTATCCTATGCATGTACTTGCACGGGCACAAAATGATAACTATAAGAGGTTCTTTATTCCAACATGGTTTATAGTAGAAAAAGACCAGAAACAAGTGAAATTTTCACTGATCTAGGACTGGTCTGATTATAACAGACCCTAGTGATGGACTGTTACACAGTAATAATAAAGGATGAGGAATTTATGTGCTAGTATACACTGTTAAGTAAAGAAAACAGATGCAGAAAAATATGCATAAATCTCCTACTTCTGTCAAAGAGGCAAAAAAGTATACATATTTTCTTGTGCTGTGTATGCATAAAGTTTCATTTCTCCAAGGACACACAAAAAACTAACTTTAACTGTCTCATATAACACACTGACAAAAGCAAGAACTTACAAATTCCAATAAAACACGAAACCAAGGAGTTTGAATTCAAAATTTTAATAATAAATTGTGCCAGTAGAAGCTCTTCAAAGGTAATGATATATCAATAAATAATAGTTAAATTGAGTTCCTGAGAAAGAACCTACCACATAAAAGTGTGTCAGAGCGCTGTAAATAACAACATGGCATTACTGAAAAATAGTGAAAATACTGACAGTCACGATACAAGCTCAGCAGACTTCAGAATTGGCCATTCATACACAAATGTAAACCAGTACACAGGAATCATTTTTTTTTTTTTTAGTTTAGACATTGATAAACATTTAAGTGTTGCTGCCTAGATATATACTAAATAATGAATACATTATGCTAAAAACTTCAAGGAAAAATATGTGGAATAATATAATGAAAAATACGATGCATCAGATTTTTAAAAAGCAAGAAAGAATTGAACTTTTCACTCAAATATAAATCACTTTAAATAGGAATCATACTAATTTGAAATAAGGAATATTTTGTATGTTTGGCTATGTAGTTATATATACATCTACACTTCTAAGAAAATAAGTATGGCTTAACTTTTTTGTATTCCAATGTCACTTTGAATAATCCTTGCTGTTTTACAAAGATGAGAAACATGTATTTTTAAAACCAAAGTTTAGATTAACACTTCAAAGCACACCGAAAACAAAATGTGAGAGGGCACCAGCACAGTTACTGAACTCCACCCCGGTGAGACCTCAGCTGTCTCAGACACAGCGCGGTGTCGGGCAGCTCTCTTAGTGGCCGTCTGTTGACAGCATGGTGGCATATTGGATTCCACACATTAGCTATGCCAGGAACAAGAGAGTGGACTGACCAGTGACCCGACGGACAGAGTTCCACGATTAACTTATAACTTTCTGGCATAGCTAACTTAATCCCTTTTAATGTACACAAGTTTAGTATATGAGAAATGTTTACGTTTACCCCCAAAGAACCCAATCATACCTAAGACACACACAGAAAGTCTTCTCAGTTACACACCTGAATCTCTCCAACAAAACAATAAGGGGCACAGTCACAGCCAAGTCACCCACATGACACGTCATGGCGCACTGTCTAGAGCGTCTCTTTTATAGATTCTCGGTAAAAACATCTTCACAGAACCTGCTGTGAATGGCAAGATATGGTCATTTTATAATAGAAAACCCTGCTCATGCGGTCCTTTCTACACACCGGAAATCACACCCAGTCACCTTGCTCACACTTTCTATGATACTATAATATGGAAAAAAAAAAAAGCAGCTTTTAACATTATATCACACTTTTGAAATGTGGGAAAAAATATAAAACAAAAAACATTGTGTGAATAAAATGGTATCAGTAACATCAGAACAGTGTTATCTTTCTTCTTATGTTATTGCACAGAGATTTCTTATCACATGTTCTTCAGTTGTAATGTCTTTTCCTAAATGTGAGTAAGTGCTGTGGACAAAATACAAAGGTATAAAATAACAGCAGCGAGATTTGTCAAAGTTAATCCCTATAATTTAGTAGGAAAAATGGCTATAAACAAAACAAGTGCTCTTTTTAAACTGTACTAAATTTTTAGAAATATTGTTTTAATGTAGCACGTTCCTCAAAAGCCAATTCAAAGCAATGTTGACACCCATTCCACTCATCAACCAGAATCTAGAAATGAAGATATGCTAGACTTGAGTTCTTTTTTAAAAAGCTTTTTTGTTTGTTTGGCATATTTTTGGTGAAGACCAGAATTTCAAGTGATGTAACCACCAGACAAACTGAACACAAAGCCGACTAGACCTGTGCTGGAGCAGCTGCGGGCACCTGGCCAAGGAGGCGGGGTGGGTGCCAGGTTGCTGTCTACACGTACACTGGCTGGCAACCTTCAGTCTGACCCACCAGGGTGGCGTTTTCCAGAGCAGGGGTGTCGGCCTGCGGAGCCTCCGGCCCTGATGGCTTTGGGCACCGAAAGGGGTAGCCGTTGTCATCAAAGAACCTGCGGAAGGTGAACTCGTAGAAGGCGTGCTCAGGATGCTTGCTGTTTGGGGAGGTGAGCGTGTCCCAGGCCTTGGTGCTGTCCTCACTGGCATCGCTCCAAGGGCTTTCTTCATCTACGGGGTCGAAGTTGGAGGTGTCCATGGGGTGACTGATTTTGGGAACGTAGGGGGCTGGCTGCCTCCGAATGTCACTGGAGAAATCCATGGTGGAGAAGAATGGGTGGGCCTTGAGGTCGTCGGCCCCGTTCCTGCCCAGCCGGTGGTCGGCGGCACAGCACAGCTTGGTGATGAGGTCCCGGGCCTCTGCACTCAGCTTGACCTGGGCTGGAATGTGGAGCGTGTTCTCCCAGTTTATCACCTCAAGACACAACAGAACCAGTTTTAGTTTCTCCTCACATCTCAAGGCCAATACGGGCAGCTCTGGGGCAGTATGTGATGAAGTGACTTAATATACTTTACTGCATGATGGGAGAAAAGTCAGGACAGACACAGAAGCCACGGAGGCTGTGGACCTGGCAGCTATAGGTCAGTGCAGTTCTAGCAGGGGGCACGCAGCCTGAGGCCTGGGATGATGAGGCCACACACAGACCAAGAGACGATTTTCTTCTATTACAGACTATTTAGCAAAATAATTTTGTTCTCTCCACAAAAATGAAGAAACTGATCCTCTGTGAGTCGTTTCTTTAGCTATGGCAACAGGTTTCTGTTGGACCATCATGGTTTTCATTCAATACTTACTGTGGCCAAGAGATGGTCAACTGAGGTTTTGAAATTTAAAAAAAAAAAAAAAAGCAAGCTCACAGATAAGAATAAAGCTGACAGACCTACGATCTTGGCCTCGTATTCCTGATGCTGAACCACACAGACAAGCTGTCTGGGTGTCCAGTAAATACGTGTGTCACATGTGCCCACTGTGAGGAGAAAACCTAAGGACTTCAGTGTTCATGCTTCGAATGAGGATAGAACAAGGCCTGGATAGAACAGAACTGGCTGCGGGCGGGGGTGATGGGCCTCAGATGCGGTGGGGAGGCAGGTGGGGGTGTGGGTAGGATGGCTGGTTTGAACCTGAGCAGTTGTTTTTAGAGCTAGAACTATAAAACTCATAGAAGAAAACATGGGCAAAATCTTCATAACATTGGATCTGGCAATGACTTCTGGGACATGACACTAAAAGCACAGGCAACAAAAGAAAAATGTACCAATTGGACTTCATCAAAATTTAAAACTTCTGCTCATCAAAGGGCACTATTGACAGAACGAAAACGTAACCCACAGAATGAGAGACTATATTTGCAAAACATCCACCTGATAAGGGGTTAATATCCAGAATATCTAAAGAACTTCTGTAACTCAACAACAAAACAAACAACCTGATTAAAAATGGGCAAAGGACTTGAACAGACATTTCTCCAAAAAAGACATACAAATGTCCAGTAAGCACATGAAAGAAAAGGGGGCTCAACGTCACTAATCATCAGGGAAATGCAAATCAGAACCAAGTGAGACTCCACCTCACTGGGATGGAGTGAAGTCACCACTGGGATGGATGCTATTTTAACAAGGAGGAAAACAAGTGCTGGCGAGGACGTGGAGAAAAGGGACCCCTCGTGCCGTGCTGGTGGGACTGCAAATGGGTACAGCCCTGTGAGAGACAGTGTGGGGAGTCCTCCAAAGAATCAACACAGAACTACCATGTGACCCACTGACCCCACTTGTGAGGACACACCAGAAGAATGGGAAGCAGGGCTCACACAGACACCTGTGTGCACCATGCTCACAGCAGCACCGTTCACACTAGCCACATAAGGTGGGGACGACCCAAGCGTCCACTGCCAGATGGTGGGCAAACACAATGGGATACACACACAGGGGAATGTCATTCCACCCTAAAAAGGAAGGGAATCCTGTCACCCGTGACAACATAGGTGGGCCCTGAAAACATTATGCTGAGTGAAATAAATCCGTCACAGGAGGACAAGCACTGTGTGATCCCACTCCTACGAGGCCCCAGAGCAGTCAGATCATAGGGACAGAGAGTGGAAGAGAGGTCGCAGGGGCAGGAGGGAGGAAAGAATGGGGACTTAGTGTTTAACTGGGACACTTTTGATTGGGACAATGGGAAGTGTTTGGAAATAGACAGTGGTGACAGGTGCACACACTGTAAAGGTACTCACTGCCACTGAACTGTAGTTAAAAATAGTTAAAATGGTAAACTTTATCCCACTAGAAACACGGTCATCATCACACAGACAAATTAGTGAGTGGTTTAGCTTTTCAACTAGGATACAGAGGGTGCCAAATTCTAACTCCATGCTACTGGAGTGACGCCTGGCCGTAACATAGGGTTTCTCTGATTCAGGGGCTGTTAATTTAGGACCTACCATGAACTCTGGAGCACATGAATACTCCCTAGAATTTCTAGTAAGCATGTGTGTCAGTAGGTGAGTGCACTATTCTGAGAAGTTCCAAAGATTTCACTAGATTCTCAATTCAATCCTTCTCAGGTAACCAAATCCTTTACTCCAGATTAAATGGCCATCATTCTAAAACTAACTATTTAGCATTTATAAATGATCGACAAAATAATTATTTAATTACTTCAAATGTATATTAGAAATATGCACAACCAGCCTGATACAGCTGATAATTTTTAGACAGTAATGATGTAACATCCAGATAAAGAAAGTGATTTCTTTAGGTATCAGTTATAGTTTTCTGTTTGTACGCAGCAGGCACGGTGGCAGCAGAGACTAGATCTGAGCACACTTTCACTGCTTCTCACTGCTCTCACCTGGGAACACCAAGATGGCATGTGACCAATAATTCAAGGAAAATTTCAGACACACATATATATTAAAACTCACGTTTAACTCAGTGGCTTTACTTATTAAAATAAAAATTTTCAAAATAGGTAATAATAATAATGCTTTAAAAAAAACCAATATATACAACTGACATTCCTACGCTAAGAATAAAAGGTCATAAGACCATGTGTGTTCGCAGCAAGCAGGCGTGTTTCCTCTTCTGTTACCTTCAGCTGGGTCTCCGTGGGGGTGGAGGCCAAGAAGGGGGGCTGCCCCACCAGCATCTCGAAGAGAATCACGCCGACGCTCCACCAGTCACAGAGCTGAGTGTACCCTGGAAGACAGGCACGTACTCCTCTCAAAGACCTGCACGAAACCTCAGGCGCTTCCCGATGGCCACTGGGAAGCACGGCTCAGGGGCATGCGTGTTGTGCAGAAGGAAACTGACCTACACACATGTGTCTCCTTGCACGTGTGGCTCAGAATAAAGGCTGGAAAGGGCACCTGTGAGAGGTGACAGCTTCATGTACAGAGGAGGATGGTCATTTGCCTTTTCTTAGTTTCAGTCATTAGTCTGTGATAAACACAGGATGCTTTTGTAATAATAAAAGGCTTCTTAATTTGAAAAGATTACTTGCTGTCAGTGACAGTGCTAACCAGAGTGCTAAGTTCTTTAAGGACATGCAAACAGACACAAATTAAAACAGTAGAAACCACAAAACAGAAAGTGCTAAGACCTGTCAATAGACAGGTGTGTGCAGTGATAAGGGCTTCCCAGAGAGGCTCTCCTAGGGGGGTCTGGAAGAAGGTGAAGAAAATGGAGGAAAGGAGGAGAGAAGGGGGCACTTAGATGAAGGGAACAGGTGTTGCCAAAGACAGTCTGTGTGAGGCACTTCCTAGCAGGCTCTTGGTCACAGAGCTCCCAGATGGAGCTGAGGCGGGTCACTTGCTCAGGGGCCCCCGGAGACTGCCGACAACAAGGCTCGCTTTTCTCTGATGCTCTCCCACTTCTCCTCCAGAGCCCCATGGTCCAGCCCAAGCCAGGCTCCAGTCTTGATGTCACCTAACCATGGCTAGGTGCGACCTGGGACATAAGACCTGCTGGCAGGACTGCCAGTCTAGCTCCTGGGCGGGTGGCACTACAGGCTGCAGAATAACTCCACCCCTTGGTTGTGGGCCTGTGCACTGGGTGGGGTGCTGGGGGACACGGATATCCCCCCACAGCCTGGCCTCCCTCCTCCTACTTTGTGGTTACTATTCCCAATGCCTCTCAGAGTGGTTTCTGTCACAGATGTGGCTCTGACAGCGAACAATGGAAATTGAGACTTGGCTCGAGGCTGGCTGGCTGCAACGACGTGGAACAGCAATGTGCAGAGACGGCCGTGCACCATGGACTCCTGCTCAGACCAGACCCACACAGTGCTCCTGCTATGGCCATGCAGCAGGTCCCTGAAAAGCTCCTCTGGGATATCACATTCTGGACACCAGTCAATATCACATGTGGACACCACCCCCACTGAGCACTTGTAGTTCTGTGCACACTGCTGCCCCCAAACGTCATCTGCAAGACGTTTCTGGACAAGCAGGGAGGGCGGGGAAACAACCCTGGGACTCTGTGACACCCAATGACCCGCCGGAGGGACAGACAGGCAGTGTCTCCGTGACCCTCACGATGGTCTCCATCACATGTCTGGCAGAGCCATTTGGAGGGATTCCTTCGGGTCCCAGGTAGGAAGCACACACCCCACCCAAAGGAAGGAGAGAGCAAAGACTGCCCAGCGGTGACTTCCATCCCCAAACACAAGTGACGCATGTTTCCATGAGAACCCATTACAATGGGAATATGGGGAGGGCGAAGGGGGGTCTTAGCAAGCTGGAACCAGGGATACAGTGAGAGGACTGGAATGAAGACGGCCTCCCATCGGGCGGTAGGAGAGGAGTATGGACGCTGGAGGCCAGCGGCCAGGCACCCACCTTTCCGGAGCAGCACTTCTGGCGCGATATAATTTGGGGTCCCAACCAGGGAGTGGGCCAGACACCTCTGATGCTGCTTCCTGGCTCTCTGTTCCAGGGTCTTCAGCCTGTCTCCACACCGACAATTTGACACGTCGTCCCAGAGGTCGCTGGGCTCCATGCTGTCCTGCCTGATGTGGCTCCCTTCCACCAAGGAATCAGGGCGGAGAAAGAAGAAAATACAAAACGAAGTAAACCGTCAGCATTCAACAACACAACAGATCACAGCTTCAGATGAAGAGTAACCAGCCCAGCTTCTGGCACCCTGAGAGGTGGCCCGGAGGCTCCGCGGGGCGGCCCGTGGTCCCGGGGCTGAGACGCTGCATGCGGCCAGAGGGAACCAGGGCACAAATGATGGTGCTGTGATCGTGGGACCGCAGGCAGCGCTGGGCCCAGGCACCTGAGGGACTCTGAGAAACACTGAGGGACATCACTCTGAGCCCTTTGCAGGCCAGTCCCAACAGGCTTATACCTGCGACAAGAGGCGCTTTGTGCATGTGCCACCAGAGCGAGCATGCAGGATGTGTTTTAAGGTGACCATGGAATAGCCTAAGAGGACTGAAAAATGCCAACAAAAATGACTTAAATGCCATAAAATGGGAATGGCTTAGGAAAGCATGAGCTATGGTGTTAACATAAATGCTGGGAGAATCCGAGCTATAAACAAGATAAGGGCCCTCTGCTTTTGACTTTCCCGCACAGCACAGCTACAGGAGACGGAGGAAACCACACCACATCTACACCTACCCCCGGACACTACAGGGGGACTCAGGGTAGCCACACAGATCGCTCCTCAGGGTCCTGAACACTCGCTTTTGAAGGCTCATTGTAATAGGGCAGCGTGATGGTTCCTTACAAAGGCCCATGACACCCCACAGCCTACTGTCCCCAAAATATCAGAGCAAAAAGGAACTTCACCAACTTAAAAACACCCTCACACAGGTCACTCTATTTCCGTAGGAAGGAAAGGACGTCACACCAAATTATAAAATAAGGGAGTGACAGACAATTTCGCCAGGTAAGCCACCAGGCTGGGCTGCAACTGCCCTTCTCTGTGGCCTGAGACAGTACCTTTCTGGTAGTACTTGGAGTTGTGGGTCCACCGGAAGCCAGTGCAGAGGCCAAAGTCGGTCAGTTTGATGTGACCATCAAGATCTATCAAAATATTGTCTGGCTTGATGTCCCGGTGGATGAAGCCCATCTTGTGGACACTCTCGATGGCCAGGGTCAGCTCCGCAATGTAAAAGCGGGCCAGGTGCTCGGGGAACACCTCCATGCGGATCAGCAGGCTCATCATGTCCCCCCCCGGGATGTAGTCCATCACAAAGTACAGGCTGTCCTTGTCCTGGAAGGAATAGTACAGCTTCACCACCCACTCATTGTCCGCCTCGGCCAGGATATCCCTCTCGGCCTTGACATGCGCTACTTGGTTCCGGTTCAGGACATCCTTTTTCCTCAGGGTCTTCATGGCGTACAGGGCATGAGTGTCCACCTTGCATGCCAGGCACACCTCCCCAAAGGCGCCGATGCCCAGGGTTTTGATTTTCACAAACATGGACTTGTCCATCTTGGCCCTCTTCAGCCTGTTGTAGTTGGACTCCTTCTGGTACAGGATCTTCCGCATCTGCTCCTGCTCGGCCTCGCAGAGCCCCGCCTGTGTAGAAGAAGACAAGGTCACGTCACAGGGGGTCTGGGGGAGATGCCCTAGGACTGACTGGACCCCACCTGGATCTACAGGAATGACAGAACGGAAGAATGGGTCCGACATGCTCCACGCAAGAGGACACTCGGTTTTGTTCCTTGTACCACAGGCAGACACAAATCTGGAACCCAAAGGGAGACAAGTAGCCAGCTCTCTCCCGAGGTGGCTTTAGGCCCTAAAAACTAAAGGAAACGCCTACTAATAAAAATCTGTGGGAAAGGGGACCACAAAATTCCTGGAACTTGAAGAGCAATCTACTATTTTAATAGCTCAGGGAAAATAGGAAAACAAAAAAGAAAAAGTCAATGAAAATGGGAAAGCACAAACCCCACAAATTTTTGGAATTTGAAATTATTGGTTTATGTGATTTCAATGTATTTTAACATTTCATTTAAATAATTTCATCAATTATCTTGTCTAGCTGTTTAGTGTCAAGTAGGGTAAATATATTTAAAACATTACTTAATATCGACTTAAAGAAAGGATAAATGAATCACTACTGTATTTTTCTTTATAAATCCCACAATTTCAATTCATAAAACCTCAAACTTTATTCCTACTCTTCCCAAAGTGTTTTAACTACTGGTTAGTAAATCCTGAGGATTTCTGTTCATGAATGAGGACACAACCTAACAAGTCATTTGGTAGTTTTCCTGTTGGCACCTCAGGACAGCCAGTGTTGATCCCCGACGCGAGGTGACAGGGGACGGCAGGCTGCAACACCTGTTGTTGCTTCAGGTCACTCGGGCATGCCCATGCCACGGCCCGGAGATGACAGGTCTGTACCCAAGGTGACAAGGCAGAAGTGGAAGGCATGTGCTGCGATTCCTGTTACGGGCTTGGGGGCGGGCCAGGGACAGCGGTAGGAATGAAAGGAGACATTACTCTGGCCATTTCCTGCTCCAGCTGCAGCCTGCGGTTGACCTTCTGCTGGTAGGTCTTGATGACATTCTCCACGTGCTGCTCCATGAAGAACTTGAACGCGTAGGGCGAGTAGCTCTTGATGCGAGACTCTCTTTTCTCCTCGTCTCTGCTGCTTTTGCGGACAGGTACGGGGGACGTCTGGATCTGCTTCTTATCCTTCCCGCCTCTGTCGGCCTTGGCGCCTTTGGGGCCCCGGTCGGCCCGGTCAGGGGGCTCACCCTGCGCGCCCCGCAGCCGTTGCTCCACCTCGGTGCATAGGCTGTCCAAGTCCGCCTGCTCAGCTGCGCCGCGCAGCAGCAGGTGTTTGGGGTACGGCGGGGGTGGGCACCGCACGTCCACGTCCCGCGGGAAGGTGCCGGTGCTCCCCAAAGGCGGAGGGTGCTCGTCGGTGGACTCGGGCCCCTCGGGGCTGGGGGCAGGCGGCGGCACCCAGGCTGGGTGGGAGGGCCCCACGGCCGTCTGGGGCTCGGGCCTGAGCACACGCACGCTCTTCACTGGGTGCAGGATGTGCGCAGCCGTGACGGCCGTGATGGTGTTCGGGGAGGCCACGGCCACTTGCTGCTGGTGGCTGTTGAAGGAGCTGGTTCTGCTGGGCACAGGGCCCTCAGGCAGGAAGGCCACGTGCGGGCGCGGCGGCGCCTCCAGGCCCGGCTTCTGCAGAGAGTCTCGACGGGCCAGGGCAGGCGCCGGCCAGGGTTGCACAGGCGCGCTGCCTGCCTCGTACAGGTCCGCGTTGAGGCTGTTCCTGGAGGGTGCCAGCAGACTCTGAGGGGGGCCCATCATGTGCGCCTGGGTGGCCTGTTTGTGGTGCGGGTGTGGCACGTACAGCCCCGCAGCGGCTCCCGCTGGCTGAAACGCGTGGCCTGCCCCAGGCTGCCCAGACGGGCCCTTGGCAGCTAGGTTGGCGTACCCACCGGTATCCGGTGGCGTCTTGTTCTGGAAGGAGGGGCTGCGCTGGACGCCGTAACCCAGGGGCTCCCCGGGCACTAGCAGGTGCGGCCTGTAGTGTGGGCCCTGCAGCGGGAGGCCTTGGCCCCCAGGCCCTGCCACAGGAAAAGTCATCCCGGCCGCCTCCATGCTGGAAGAGTAACCTTTGGGCTGGTGCTGGGGGCCACCCGGCGCGCAGTGGGGGCTGGCCCCGGCGAAGAGGAAGTCCACATACTGCCGGGGCACCTCCTCCAGCGTGCTGCTCTCGTAGGCGCTGCTCATCTGATGGTAGTGCGGGAAAGGGTCGCCTGCTCCCTCAAAGCTGGGCCTCTGCGGCACAGAGGTGGGCGCGAGGCCCTTTCCTGCAGAGGAAAGAACAGGAGGCATCATTAGAGGGGTCTGTGGAGCGGTTCCAGCACTTTGAGGCTCCTGCTCACCCTAGCAGGCTGACACCGCTCCATGGCTGAAGGCCTCTGGCAGGGCAGGACCCTGTTTGGGGCACATGCAGGCTAGGCTGTATTCTGAGTCAGAAGGCTCTGCCCTGCCCACACAGAACCCTCACAGGGAGGCCTGGTAGAGCCAAGAACCCTTACAGCCACCATGTCAGGCAGAAGTCACAGCCAGACATCACTGTTTCCTCGGCTAAGAAGATCGCACAACTGAGCACACACCACAGGCAAATGCAGAAGAAAACACCACAGAACATGGGCCTGCGGCTCCCCTGGGGGGCTGTGCTAAATCAGGGCCAGTGGGCTGAGCACTGTCAAGAAGAAGACAGAAGTCTGTGCCCTCGTAGCAAAAAGATGCAGCTTCCAATGCCTGTGCAATCCTCACTCAACAATGGAGTAGGTTTATCCAAGGCCTTCCACAAAGTAGGGAATACACCTTTTGCTAAGTATCCTGAGTCCCTTATCACACCTAGTCTGGTGTCTAGGCACCAGACAATTGTGCCAGCAGCTCCATCCTGGAGGAAGACCATCCACCTGTCATCGGCCTGTGAAGCAGTGTTAGGTGCTGGAGCACTGGTATTCCCACAGGCTACGGTGTGAGAAGAAGCGTGTTCTAGAACCCATGAACCTCCTTTTTCAAAGACTCCTCCACAGGCCCGAGAGAAAGTCAAAAGAACGGTTTTATTCTCACTCTGCTGGGTTGCCTAATTTTGGTATCCAGTGAATTTTTCAATCTTTCATAAAAGAAAACAAGCACCTCCCCCCAGGTAGGAAGTATCACAGCTCATTTCAGACCGGGGAGGGGGGGGGCACCCAGGTAAGTCCCAGCTTCTACAGCCCTTCAGCATGAAAGTCAGAGCAGGGCAGGCTCGGCTCACCCACAACCGGCATGGGGCAGTGTGCTGAGAGTGGGTGTGCTGAGCACGGCCTCGCTGTGCCTCCCTCGTGAGTATACAAATCCCAAGCATCCTGGCTCCCAGGGCAGGTCTGCGCTCACCCGGGGAGGTCTGCTTGATGACACGCACGATCTGCTCGTTCCTGGGGTCCAGGTAGCCCATCTTGCTGATGTAGTCCAGGGCGGCCTCGATGCTCCTGCTGCCAGTCTGCTTGAGCGCTCGGCCTGCCATCTCCTGCAGGAAGCACACGTGCCACTGTCAACAAAGCCACCAGGGGCTCCCATCACCCGCACCTGACTACTGTGACACTCGCCTCTCTGTGCCGGCTAGAGTCTCAGAATGACAGTCTGACCCGCACTAAACCACAGCCTGTTCAGCGAGTGTCAAGAGCATATGGGAATTTGGGTGGGGGACCTGAAGGGATCTTAAGTTCTGCGTTTTAGAAAACATGTGTGCTTGGGCTGATACGTTCTGATTTGGGGGTGTAAACCTAACACTAGAACAGTATGCCAGGAAGACCTTGCTTTGACCCAGCTCACCCCCAGGCTCAATCTGAGAGGGGCGTGGGTACCAGGTGACCAGCCCCAAGGGGAGGGGAGTCTGTCAAAGAGCCATTTATAGAAAGCATCCCAAATACCTACTGTTTACAATGCCCTGTGCTGCCTATAGCAGCAGGGGACTTGTGCTAAGGGCCTTGGTCTAGCGGGACAGGGCAAGGAGCCATGCCCGGCGCAGGACAGGCCCCTCAGAATTGTGGTGGGACAGGCACTGCTGAGCACATGGGAAGATGCAGGTAGTGTGGATGGGGGTCACAGGAGACAGACTCCTTCCGCCGAGGGAGTGGACCCCAGGGACCGCCTATGGAAGAGATGGGGCGCACATAGCTGACTCCTCAAGGACAGACAGAATTTGGGCAGGTGGGAGCCCAGTAGAGGAAAGGTAGTCTTGGAACAGTCAGAGCAGGAGCCTGGCGGGGAGGGTAGGCTGGAAGCCTGAGGAAGCAACAGGAGAAACCACGGACTGGGTAGAGGGACCTGGGGTTTTGCCCTGATTTGAAGGCAGTTGCAGAAGCTTTCCAACAGGGACATGGGTCAATGAGAAGACTGATCTGGGGCAGAGAGATGACTGGCCAGCTGGAGGCGCTGTCATGTGGGGAAGATCAAGCAAGCAGGGCTGTGAAGGCTGTGGTCCAGGAGCCTTAGGATCAGGTCTGCAGAGCCGTGGGCCAACAGGAAAGACAGGGAGAGCGGAGGACGACCACACAGGCCGGCCTACTGGGCACGGGCATGGAGCAGGCAGAGGCGGCATAGATTCCACAGAAGGGAACCTGGAGCGTCCTGAGGTCAAGGGGCCAGTGGGTGGGTAAGGAAGAAACAAAATGCAGAAGCAAGGGGGTGATGATGGGATAGGAGGGGCCTGAGGACACAGGGTGGGAAAGGGAACGGGGTGACAGCTTACGAAGCAGACTGGGAGATGGTAATAAGGACAGAGCTGTGTTTCAAAGGCAGCACTTAGATCGACAAAAAGGGCAAGTGTAAAAAATCTGGAAGAGCTGCTGAGAGAGAGCAGAGTTCAGAAGGGGACACTTGGGTGCAGCCCTCACCCTGCTTCATGGCTCTGTGATGCAATGGGTCACTTCTGTGAAGGCGTCTCCACAGCTCAGAGAAAGACAGGTGAGACCGCCTTTCATCAGGGAGCTTCTGGTGCCCGTTTTTAAAATGTGCCATTAGGAGCAGACCCCTAACCACAAGCCCTTCAGCCAGCATGAACTGTCCACGCTGTTCTGTGTGAAATGTGGCAGCGGCCCATCTGCAGGGTGAACTGCCATGCGTGTTTATAACTCCAGATCTGCTCCATGCCAGGCATCGGCTAAGAAAAGTATGCACGGATGGTTCAACTCTCTTCCTGTTTACCGGCTGCCCTGACTTCAGGACTTGTACATTTACTGTGCTGCAAATCTAGGAACTTAATAAAAAAGAATCAACAGGAGGCGACCACAAATAATGACTAGTGTTCACAGGGATGTTTCTAACCATAAACCTCAGCACTTTAATGTCGTTTATCAGATAAAACCTTCGAATAACCTGAGTCGGCCAGGTCTGCCCTGGTCTGTCACTGGCCTCGCTAAGCAAAGGGGGCTTGTGTGTGAACCCTCAGGCCTCTGTACACATACACACTGCCATGCTGCCAAAACTGAAGGGAGGGCAGAAGCCGCCCACATCCACCGGGTATATGCAGCTCATCGGCTGCCGTGGCTACTCATGGCAAGAGCCCCATGTCACTGAGCCCTGACCCTATCAAACAGAACAACCTGCTTCCTGTGGGCGGCTGTGCCACACTCAGGCTCTGTGACCCAGTCCTCAGTCGCCAAGCCAGCAGCTTGGGGTGTCACCACGAGAAGGTAAATCTGCTCAGAGAGGTGCAGAGTGAGGGGTATGGCCAGCAGGTGGGAGGTGGCCTCCAGCAAGGTCAGCGGCCCCTGTGGGCACAGTCAGAGAGCACGACAGGGTCCAAAGAATGTCACACACAGCGTTTCTAGTTATGCCCTCAGCGAGCCTGTGCCCAGCAGCCTTGGGCAGCAACCAGCTCTCCAGCTGCCATGGGTCCGAAAAGCCTGCCCCACCAGCCGCTCACAGCAGGAGGCCCGCTGGCTAGCAGAGGAGGGCTGGCGGTGGGTTGGCTCTGTGGCTCTGCTGGCCCCTGGCCCTGGAGGCAGGCTGTCTCTCCTGCTGGGCCCAGGCCACAGGGAAAGGTTGTCTTCTGGCCAGGTGTGCGCCCACCTGACCTGTCACCTGAGAACAGGCAAGAGCTGAGGCAAACCTGCCACGTTCCTACAAATTATGACTCCTAACTCATAGGAAGACAGTTGGGTTCACACACTCTGCAGCTCGACAGTGTTACGGGCATCAACACAGGACTGAGAGCAGTTTAAATTCAGTGAGAAGTTATTATGTACAAAGAAAGGAATTCCTACAGAGATCCTCTCCCTGGCCCTTCCCGGTAAGGAAGCATTTTTCAAATGTTAGCAAAGTTATAGCCCAACATTTTAACATTCCAACGATGAGTTTTGACCAGAAAAAGAGAAATGAACAGCTTTGGCCTTGTTGGGTCTATGTCGCCCTCCTGTGTGTCTTTGCCAGCCTGCCTCCCTGTCTTCCTCATACGCACTATCAATTCAAGTTCAAAGTTTAAATGGAGGAAAAGCATCTCTGGCCACAGCTTGCTGAAGAGGCTGAGACCTATGGCCTCCTGGGTGCTGCTGTCCTGGGGTAACAGTTTCAGTAGCTTCTGAGGGCCTCAGACACCACATTCCCAAATTAACAGGCACATCCTCAGCTTGTCAAGGACAAGACAGCACAGCCAGCTTTCAGGCTGGGTGGTATTCCTCTTCTCCTTAGAAAGAAATCTGATCCAAAAGACTAGACTTCTTAAGAACAGAGGAGACTGAAGAACTAGGGAGCACGGGGTTCCTGAGGTGCTTACATGGAAGTTACAGCCCCCAGCGGAAAGGCGCGTGGGTGACAAATGAAGCAAGGCCCACGTGTTTTCTCGCAGGGTTCGCTGCTGCGTTACATTGTCTGGTCTTTTAGAAGCCCAGTGGATGGAGCGCGCAGTTCAGTGTGTCCTGCGCCAGCGCTCAAGCTTCAGTCAGAAGCACAGGCTGGGCGGGACAGTCAGCGGCTGGCGGGCCCAGCCCCCACGCGCTGCGCGTTCTCTGTGGTTCCCAAAGAGAACGCGCAGAGGGCCACCTGGGCTTCTTAAGGCGCCTTTTCCTGTGTGTGCTCAAACGATGATGGGGAAAAAAACTAGAAAAACGAAGTCCCCTTTGAATTGTAAATGTGTGTACACGAAAGGAAAATGAATCACTGCTTCACATCAGCACCACTACCGGAGGGAATTCAACCCTGGCAGTGGCCTCTGAAGGCCAGTGGATGAAGCCACAGCCTTACACCCTAAAAGTATTACACTGCCAGAAGCGTAGAATTTTTGAGGGATATGTAGATGTAGATGTAGATATATAGATAAGACTTATAGATAGGGAGTGAAGAAGAAATTTGGCCTAAAATTAAAGAAACATGAAAAAATTTCAACCTTGCCAATGATCAAAGAAACTCTAATAAAGCAGCCTTTTATAACTATTGTTGGCACCAAAATAAAATAAATTATTAAAAGATAAATAGGCTAGCGAAACTCTTCACAGTCTTATATTTTTGGTGCCAATATAAACCATAAAACTCTTCTGAGGTGAATATTTGTTAATAAGTATTAAAAGGAATTAAATTTGTTTGTACCCTTATTTATTAATTTTACTCCTTGAAATTTATTCTCAGGGTAATTTAAGTAAATTCCATTTGAAAGTCAATTTGGGGCCGGCCGAGTGGAACGTTGGTTAAGAGCTGGCTTAGGATGCCAGAGAACCCCGGTTCAGATCCCACATATGAGGGCCAGTGATGCTGCGCCCTCTACAGCTAAGATGCTGAACAGCAGCTCAACCTGGAGCTGGGCTGCCGTGAGTCGCCGGCGACAGCTAGGCTGCAGCCCCTGCTGCAGTGGGTTGCCATGGGCTACCGTGTGTAGCCAGCAGCCAGCGTGAGTGGCCAGCAGCAGCTGTGAGCCGCCGTCCAGAAGCCGGCGACTGATCTGCCTCACCCGGGAAGAGCACAATGATGATGCCAACTTGGGCCAGTGAAGCAATGTCCTCCAAACTAGACTGAAGAACAAAAGGATAGCAACTTGTCTGTTCCCCTTCCCCCAATTCCCCAACAAAAATCTTTAAAAAAAAAAGGAAGTCAATTTGTATAAGGGTGTCTTCAGAATTAGGCATAATAAATCAGCCCCTCAAATAGAAGGGGATGGGTGTGAGTTAGGAAGAGCTTAAATATTCATGATAATGAAAATACTCCCTATAATACACTTGATGCAGCCATAAAATTGCTTTTATGGCCACAGTTCTTTTACTTCACAAATATTTTCTGAGCATCTACTACTGCTCTAGACACTGAGTATGCAGCTGCGACCAAAACATGCAACTTTCAACAGTGTAAACATGAAAAATGCTCATGTGCAAAATTTATGTCTCTTACTACCATAGTTATGTACAAATTAATCATATCGATGAACAAGGGTTTCAGTAGAACATGAGAAATAAAAAATTTGACTTAATTTGGTTTTATGTTGACATACACAATGATTTTACTAAAGAGGGTAAGACAATAAGAATACTTATACATATGTCAAATTCCATAATAATAAAACTGCCTATATTGTCTCATTACAGAATTGTGGGCAGGTGACAAAAATTCTCCAGGTTACAGCTGATTCCAATGACAGGGCAAGATTTCACAAGGTCATCCCAAGGTTCCTGCCAACTCTAAAGTTCCATGGCTTTCAAGGATGTCTGACAAAATTTTAGAGATTTTACTTTGGCCACTATCAAGACAAGTGAACAGAGGTATGACAACTTAACATACCAAAATCTCTACTAGTTTTCACACACACACACACACACACACACACACACACACACACACACACACTCTTTCAGGGGTCCTGGATCCGTGTATGTCAATTCTTGTGTCCTTAACTGTGTCCAACAATGAGCACGGACAACTCTGTCCCCATCTGCATGGGCTGTAGCTCCCGTTGGGACGTAATTAATTATCAGACTTTCATGCATGTAAGGCAGCACTACATGAAAAAAGTGCGAAGTTTGGACAGAATTTTACACACATTTTTACAGACAAGTATTATAGAAGACAAAACAACTAAAACTTCTCTTATTTCCTTAAGAGGCCAGGGGAAGCACTTGTGTACCTTGTGAGGGACCCTGAGCTAATTCTGGATGTATTTACCATTTCAAGGTCACAAGGCTCACAAACATGCACTGTCAAATTAAAAGATTGAGCCTTTTAATTGGGCCTACTGTATGCTCAGGTAAAAACCCTGATGAGGAGAGAGCGGGTTGGCAGCAGCCTTGCTCCTTTAAGAAAACGTCATCCTTGTAACCTGACAAGGTCCAGGTAGGAACTCTTTGATTGTTACATTTCTAGTGATCAGTTTGCTGTTGTGTATCATAAAACATAAACACATTCACATCCTTGACCTAGCAATTCAAGTTATAGAAGTCAATTTTAAAGGAATATTTACATTTGTCTTATTTTTATACAGGGAAGTTCATCTCAGAATTATTTAGATATAAGAGCAAGATTTAGGAACAATCTAATGTCTCTCAGTAAGTATTAATAAATTAAACATGGTACGTTCATGTAATAGAATATTTTGATGTTGTCAATATATTTAATGACATAGGAAAATGCTCATAATATACTGTTAGGTGAATAAAAAAACACATGACAAAACCTTGTGTATATATGATCCCAGTCTTTATATCTAGACATATACAGGGGAAAAAAATGAAAGGATTTTAATAAGGTTATGGCTACAGGATATATAAGGGATAACTAATATTTTACTTTATGCTATTTTCCATAGTTAACATTTTTAGTTAGAAGAACAAAATGTTACCAAAAACAAAGTGAAATAATAAGTTATAGTGAGGTAGCATTTAATAGTAGTTACTGTTCAAGGGTATCTAATTTTTTAATTATAATTTAACTTTTTATTTTTCAATTATGATCGACACTCAATAATATTTTATACTAGTTTTAGCTGTACAGCATAGTGGTTAGACATTTATATAATTTATGAAGTGATTCCCTCCCACCATTATGCACAGTCCAGTACCCCCCTGGTATCACACATAGTTATTACCATATTATTGACTATAATCCCTATGCTTTACTTTACATCCCCATGACTATTTTGTATCTGCCAATTTGTACTTCTTATTCTCTTCCCCTTTCTCACCCTGTCTCCCAATCCCTCTCTCATCTGGCAACCATCAGTTTGTTCTCTGAATTTGTGAGACTGCCAAGAAACAATATTTCATCAGAAAATTGGAAGATTATTCCAATAGTGACTGCCGTTGTGATTAGTGATGTTTGCAAACCTACACAAACATGTTTTTATTCTAGTATATTCCACTAAGTTGTTCTAGTTTTCCTATTATGACCCCAGTAATAAAACACCCACTTTGCATTTACTTATCATAATTTGGCTGCATGTTCAGCAGTAAGCACTGCCTTTTGACATGGTCTTGCAACTTTGCAGGCCCTCAAATAAAATTTGGTTGGGTTAACACCTGACTACAAAGATTATTATTATATCTTTAAATGTTTTTGTTCTTAAAGAAATACTAAACTCTTGGGTATGGCTATCACGATGACTTGGGTCCAATCTCTTTTTGAGAAATCGCAAAAATCAATAGGAAAATAGAATATAACATACAAAAACACTTTACACTACTTCAGGAAAGGAGGGGAAGGTGCTGTTCAGTGTCATGTCTTCTGAAGGAGAACCCCTGGATCCCGAGCACTTGTGTGTAGGCATGAACTTGCACATGCACACAGTCAGCCCACTGCCTGGGATCACTGCACTGGGCTTCCCCAGCCCAGCCTCCAACCTGCAGGCAGCCCTGCGGCTCCCACTGCACCCATGACTGTCCAGCAGCGACCTCACCCGATGAGTGGACTGAAGCCACACCGAAACTGCACATGTGCTTCACAGGCAGCTTGCTCTGGCCCTCCTAGAGCACCTCCCCCACCAGGACATCCCTCCTATTTTTAAGGAAGAGAGCAGGTGCTCTAAAATCGGGCTCGTACAATTCACCAAGAAAATAAGCATGCAAAAGCCCGGGGACTTCTCATGCACCTCCATTTCACAAGGTCTTAAAAGAATCACCAGGAAATCCAGATGGTCACTCCTAGGGGCAGACAGGGCCCCGTACTCTGAGCGCTCACTCAAGGAGGTGGGAGCCTTCGGCAGGCAGCACAAGAGTGGTGCATTGGTGGTGCAATGCTCAGGAAGGAGTGACATTGGTCCCACAGAAGAGATAACTCTAGGGAAACACTAGCCAGAGGGCGTGATGTCATGAGCAGGTAGAGGTCCATGTTTTCCCAACACAGAAGAAAATCTAATACTATGTTAGAGAGACATGCAATTTAAGAGACTGAGCTGAAGGATGCCGGATGGAGGGTGGGGCTGGGGGATGGGCAGAATTCAGAAGACAGCTCAATAGACTTTCTGGTAGATAGGAAAAGACTGTAGACAGAAAACTTAGAAAGAATGCAACTGGCCTTGATAGAGTGTGGTCTAAACTGGACAGATGCTAAAAAGACCCAAAGCCAGCCTTCTTTGCTTCCCAGCTGGACAGGGCTCAGGCTGGCCAGGACTACACTGACTGCCAGCTTAAGGTGGTTCAGAGGTCAGGACATGTCCAGAGGGCAGGGCTTGCAAGCTGGGGGGGGGGGGGTTCTGCAAACTTAATTCTGAACTTGCAATGCTGTCCAGACAGAGATGGAGATAAGATAGGAAAGATAAGGTAAGATAAAGGCCACCTGCCTTTGTCTTCTGGTGCCTGGAGGTAAAGAGCTGAATGGCGAAGGGAATTAATTAATTTGGAACTTGAATTCACTCTTGTTGGAAATGCTACCTTCAGAGGAAAAGGTCTTCATAAAGGACAGGACTCAGTTTCTGCCTTAGCCCATGATGCTCGAGAAAGAAATATCGTAGCAAGAAAGGTGACAGGTCAGTGGTCTGTGAATGAGGCAGGAAAATCTGTCATTGGTGAGCAGAACTGTGACCCCCAGGTAAGTGTGTGGTCACTGAAGGCAGAGGTGCCCACACCCAGTCCCCGTGACCCCAGGTGTGCACATCCCACAGGATGTGGATCAGCTCTGTGAACTGTGCACACTTTGGCTGAGAGCTGCGATGAAACTGAGTTTCCAAGGGACAAACTGTGCTATGACTGAACACTTGATGGCCAAAGGACAAACTGCGGATGGCTTGGAAGGATTCTGGAAGAAGAGATGTGTCTTGCTGGGCTAGCAGCCAAGCCTGGCTCCCGAAACCGAGTGGGCTGGATGTATGGGAAGGCTGGCTGCCCTTCCTTCCAGACAATCGCAGCCTGCGGGCTGGGCCATGAACACCCCTCACCCCAAACCACACACGAGCCTACGTCACCCAAACAAGGTCTGTTCCAGTCCTCAAGCTTTCTCCTTCGCCTTTTAGCTGAGTGGCCATTTTGTTTTCCTGTGCTCTGTAGCCCTCCGTGCTGCCTCTGTCTCACTCTATTGGGGAGAGTCAACCCATCACATCAAAAGGAGGGGATATTTGGGTGCAGATCACACAGAGCTCTCACCCCTGTGGTTACTTTTCAGATGTTATCAAATCAATAGGAAGATCTTGAAAGCTAGGGGCTCATCTAAGGAGGACCAGAATCTGCTACTTTTATTAGTGCCCTTGAAAAATACAGTGTGCTTTATTAAGCAATGGAATTTATTCACATGTATACACTATAGTTATGAAACATGGTAGTGAAAACTGAAATTCCCTGGCTATTAGTTACATTTTTATGTATTTTTCAGAAAAAGTTTCCATTTTCTGACAGTGCTTTAAAATCCAATCATTCTGTTTAAGGCTTGGCTGTGAAGACCAGTTGGAAATGGTTTTTAATTTTATGTTGCTGACAGTGACATCTCAGAACATGCATTGCCAGTGGTATGAATTTTCTTATGTGAAAAAAATCCATGCGCGGGCCGGCCGAGTGGCGCGATGGTTAAGAACTGGCTTGGGATTCCAGAGGGCCCCGGTTCGGATCCCACATGAGGGCCAGTGACACTGCCCTCCACAGCTAAGATGCTGAACAACAGCTCAACCTGGAGCTGGGCTGCCGTGAGTCGCCGGCGACGGCGTAGGCTGCAGTCCCTGTGGCAGTGGGTTGCCATGGGCTACCGTGTGTAGCCAGCAGCCAGTGTGAGCGGCCAGCAGCCTCTGTGAGTGGCCGTCCAGAAGCCGGCGACTGATCTGCCTTGCCCGGGAAGAGCGCAATGATGGTGACAACTTGGGCCAGTGAAGCAACGTCCTCCACAACTAGACTGAAGAACAAAACGACAGCAACTTGTCTGTTCCCCTTCCCCCAATTCCCCAGCGATGTTCCCATCCCCCAAATTCCCCAATAAAAATCTTAAAAAAAAAAAATCCATGCGCATTTATTTTAATATAGTTACTATTACGTGGGGTGCTGCATTAAAATCCGGACTGTGCCCATGAGGGCAAGAATAGCTTTTGCCAAGTTTAGGTGGTAAACAAGCCACTCTTTGCCCCGAATTTTTCCCAGGAAGGAGAAAGTTATCGATGCCAATACTGAGAGGGCCGGAGAGTGACCCCAGGCATGTGAAGACCCTCCGCAGGACAGGCCCAGCCCAGCTACCCTGTAGAGGGGAACGAGCGTGCGTGTAGGTGCGGGTAGGTGTGTGGGAGAGATGGGCAGGTAGAGACAAACCAGTCATGGGCTTAGAAATAAGGGGCCCAAAATCTACGTAATTTCCCTATTTGGGGAAAGGCTGAGCTTACAAAAAGAGTCAAGAATGTGGACTCTGTGGCCAGTATTCTCCATGCCAGTAACTGTCACCAAGAGCTCTCAGTGCCTGCAGGGCTCCCAACCTAACCATTTGACAAACTTCATAATTGGAAAAAAATTATTGTTATTAATGAGGATATATAATGCAATAGGCAGTGAAGGAAAGCCTGAGATGCTAACACTGCCATCATCATTGTGTGGTAGGATTACATGGAAATTTTATATTCTTTATACTTTCCCTATGTTTTTCAAATCCATAATGAGTTTGTATTGCTTCTATATTCAGAAAATAAAGTCTCAGTAAAAATGTATCACACATACACACAAACACCCCAGTCCGCTACTGCTGGGGTTCAGGTCAACCCCTCTCTTCATGGCCTTTCTGACTCTCAGAGACCCCATAGGGCCCACCTACACAGTGAGGCCCCCACGGGGCCCACCTCCACACAGCCCCCCACAGGGCCCACCTCCACAGTGAGCCCCACACAGGGCCCACCTCCACAGCGAGCCCCCCACAGGGCCCACCTCCACAGCGAGCCCCCACAGGCCCACCTCCACAGCGAGCGGAACACAGGGCCCACCTCCACAGTGTTTCCCTTTACAGCCTCTGCAGCCCCAGCTGGAACGCACCACCTGGATCGTACTGAATGGCAGCCGCTCTGAAATACATCATAGAAATCTGTTGTATGGCTTCACATCTTAGAGCCTCTGCTCACACTGCGTCCTAGGCTGGATGTCGACCCACTCCTAGCTCCCGCATGACAAATGCCACACTTCGATAGTCAGCTCCAGCCCTATGTCCACCATGAAGCCCTTCCTGATGCCCCACCCCCACCCAGCAAGTGACCCAACAGAACTGACACCGCACCTGGCACACAAACCATCAGCAAATTCATGTAACTGTGTGGTATTTACTGGTTTACATACTGTCTGCCTTACTAGATGGTGATAACATTTACAAGGAGGTACATCACTGAGGGCCCACGTGTGCTGGGAGCGGGGATAGGGGTGAACAAAACTGAGGAGCTCATATTTTAGTAGGACCCATAACAAACAAAAACTAAATAAATATGTAGGATGTTGAGATGGTGACAAGTGTTATGAAGAAGAAAGTCAAATCAGGGTGACGGGGTTTGTTGGGCCAGGGGTTGCTATTTTGTAAAAGACGTTTGTAAGTAGGAACACATGAGCAGAGACCTGGAGGAAGTGAGGGGCTGAGCCTAGAAGGTTTGTGCACAAGGTGGAAGCAGCGGCTGCAAAGGCCCTGAGGCAGGTACAAGTGTCCCAGGAAGTGAGGGACTTCCCTGGCTGAGCAGCCTGGGCAGGTGGTGATGGGGGGAAGGGGAAGGCGCAGGCAGGCAGTCACAGTAGCCGCAGGACACAGGGAGCTTCACGGGAGACTGTGCCCACCCATGGAATCCAGCCAGTTGCCCAGACACTCATTCCATGCCGCCCTGGCCTACCCAACACCACTCCCCAGTTTGGAAATGAGGGTCATAATCCTGTCAACTGATTTCAGGATTTAAATGGGTGACAAAGCATAGTAGGAAAAGCCATCAAGGGGACCACGATGAGGACTTGGGTGTTTCCCCTGAGACAGGAAGCCACTCGGAGGTCTGGAGCACACGATGTGACGTGTTTCAGAAGGACGGGTGGCTGCTCTGTGGACACCACAAAGCCCTTCCTCCATGGCACACACCCACCTACAGGCGCTATCCTGGGCTCCTCTGCTACAGACCATAGCTGGGGGCGGGGGGTGTTTTCAGTGGGGAGGCGGGCAGCCTTCTGGGTATTGTTGGTAGAACGACTGGGCAACTGAGACACAAATAGAGCCAGGAACCATGCATGGGGTCTCTGGTTCTCATAAGAACTCTAAATGTAGGTATTCATGTCTCACCAATATCAGGAGACAGGCTCAGAATGAGTCATCATTTCCCAAGTTCATACAGTCAGCAGTAATGTCAGAATCCAAGACACAGAGAGGCCAGAGAAGTCCAACATCGTTAGTACTCACAGAAGTGCATTTTAAAACAACAGACCATTTCACTCATTACACTGACAAGATATTTAAAATGTCTGACACACCAAGTGTTGGCAAGGATAAACTGAGGATAGGCATAAGCTGCTCTAACCACATAGGGAACACTCTGACAATATCCAGTCATGTTAAAGATGCTCAAATTCTATGACCTTGAAATTCCACTTCTAAGGATACACTCTAAAGAGACCGCCCCATGTCCACAAGAGCTCATGCACAATCTGCTGCATATCTGTCTGCAAAAGAACTGGAAACAATCGAAATGCCTGAACAGGATAAGGAACAGATAAGTGGTGGTATAATGATACAATGTTAAAAGGAAATAGAGCTCATCTATCGAGATTTATAAATCTCAACAACATAATGTCCAATGAAGAAAGCAAGTTACAAAGTCATGTTGTGTTGTTTTTATATGGGTCTGCAGTAAAAGTATACAATGTAAACGGAAATGAGAAAATTAACCTAGGACAGTAGCTGCCTCTGTGGAGGGAGGGAGGGAGATTGCAGGAACCGTGTACAACACAGTATTTCTTTTCGAAGTCTCCAAAACAAATGTGGAAAATGCTATATTATTCTTTACTTTTACAAATGTTGAAATAGGACATCAGCAATCAGCACCAAACATATTTAACAGTAAAACTAGGGCCCGGGTTCTGTGGGTCCCACGTTCCCTACCCTTTCCTCACAGCCCTGCCTCCAGTCCTGGAAGTGCTCAGGGCTGGAGGCTGTCATACTCACATCTTATCCACTGTGTGTGGTCAATTGCAGCCACTGCGTCATGCTCGTGAGCGACGAATGGACAGTAAGCAAATGCACAAGAGCACAGCCCCCTCACGCCACGGTTTTCCCACCACCCATTAAGCTCTTGGAAGGCAGGAACAGCACCATTTCACAGCTGATTCAGTGCCCTGAAGACCTACTTCCTTTGCACCTGCTCCTTTCTCCCCACCTTAACCTCTCGAGCAACTACCCAGAAACCAACTGGTTCAAATCCTCTGTTGGACAATTGGTCTCAAACAGTGCCACTCTCTGGCCAGCAAGACATGCCCAGCAAGGAAACAGTTAACTGTATATTCACCTGGGTGAAAACTGCAAACCTGAGTCCCAACATAAACTAAGGTCTATCATCCATTCAGTGGAATACAACACTGTTTTTTAACAAAAGTGCTAGAGAATAAAAGCGAATGACATGGGGAGATGTGTTACAATACACTGTTAAGTAAAAACAAACGAGCAAAAGTTGCTCACATAAACATGCATCGTGTGGGACTTCGACTCATACGTGTACACCAGCCACACCGAATCCATAGCTCGTTACTCTGCTTAACACGTCATTATAGCTCTTACATGAAGAGAGCTCGGTGCCTTTCAGAACACGAAACCAGGTGGAGGGGCAGCTGGACGTCACATAGGACAACACACCCAAGGGGATGCTATAAACCAGTACGGCAGAGGATGGGCTGTGAGCTGGGATGAAGGTGCCTGACTGGAGGTCTAGAGGCAGAGCACCTGGGTTGTTAGGTCCCCATCCTGCCCAGTCCCCTTCCCTGGAGACACTGAATCAGAAGTTTGGAATCAGGGACTGTTGCACTGTGAGGGGCAAAAGGAAGCAGAGCAGAAGGCACAGGGGTCAGGTGCATGGAGCCAAGATAACGGATCATAGGTCCTTCGGCTCAGCTCCCTGCAACTGCCACTGCCACCCCCCACACCCCACAGATTTGAGGACCCTCTGGGAAAACCAAAGGGGCCCTGAGACCAGTCCGCAGATGTGGGTATTTGTGGATCTGCCTGGCCCCTGATGACCCACACTACCATGACACCTCAACCCACAGGCCCTACCCACAGTGCTTCCAATCTGTGTTTAAGTGCATCACTCCCACATATGCACAAACAGCCAACATTCCCTGATGCTTGAGAGTATTTTCCAACACAAAGCCAAAGCCAACAAGTCAAACAGGTCATACAATATGACCCATCTTTGTCAAATTAAAGCACAGCATCTCTCAACGCATTCACGGTGGCTACCTCACAAAAGGGGGCAGGCCACGTCCCAGAAACACAGACCTCGTCACCAGCAGGCTCTCTACGCCAGGACCCACAACCCCAGTTGCCTCTTCCCGCTCCTTCTTTGGCTGCTGGCTGGAAATGTTTCCCTTCCCTTGGCCTTACCAAAGACTGGAGCTTCTGGAAGGGTGAGTACGTGTCAACTCAGTGCAGAGTGAGAATCCATACACCCTCTGTGCCGTCCCCGGGTCCCAGACATTGAGGAGTACACACTCTGACACTTTCTGCACATGACTGGCTGGAGGAGTGCTTCTCATGACATGGTGACCTGTGCTTGTAAGCTGGTCACCGTACCCACCAGGGGCAGAGAGTCAATAAACTGCAAATCAGAACTCACGCAGTACAGCTCGGCAGACCCGACTCTGTTCTCTGAGAAGACAACTTTGGCGGGAGTGCCTCCTCCTGTGGGACAGAACTGTGCTCCCACCCATGTGACTGCAGTGCCTCTGCCTCAGTCCCGGAACTCAACATAATCTGCCGTGCTTCTTGCTCAACTCTGGAAAATCTGGGGCCAAAATACCAGCTGGCTGTTGGGGAGTACACAGATTTCCAGAATGACAGAATATTTCATTCATTACTATTTGCCAAAAGCTTCAACTCCTCCGCTTGGAAGCTTTTTAGTCAAATACCCTACTGAGTGGGTGCCCACCTTAAGATTATGTTCTCAGAAAGTGCCACCACACCGCTGTTGGCTAGGCCACAAAGGTCAGCTGTAGGCGGATGTGTAAAGAAACAGGACGTCTGAGAGGACAATGGAATGAGCAGTGTGACAAGGGGCCAGGTGCTGTGCGAGGCTCTTCACCTCAATCATCTGCTGTCAACCCACAGGCACCCTATGAAACAAGCATTACTAGCCACGCTTCAAAGATGGACAAACTGAGACCAGTGCAGGTTAGCGATTTACCCAAAGTCCCAAAGATGACATGGATAGGGGGTAAGGACAGGAGATGACCATGCTTGTCTCCATGACAATGCAACTAGTTCAGTTACAGAGACTTTGTTCAAGTCAGGAACGTGTGGTCTCGCCTGCGATCGTTCATACACTCCAGTCACTAAACAACCAGACAGTGAGAGGCCCTGTTCCAGGTACTGGGGACACAGCAGTGACAAAACAAGAGTCCTTCTGTGTGGGAGTCACACTCTAGAGGCACGGAATGCTCCTGTACATAACAGTCCTCACTGCGTGTCCCTCTGCCCGTTAACCCAGCTGGCCGCAGTGATGGGTGAAGCAGGGCTGCTTTCCAGGCTCACCAGCACTCATGGCATTGTGTCAGTCCCAATGGCACCTGGACGGCTGTCCCAGCTTGACGCCTAATGACATGCTCATTTCTTAGACTGTGAGCAATTATTACACCCGATAAAAGCAAAAACCAGTGTTTTTTATTGGGTTGTTGGAAAAGTCATGATGTATTTTTTCTGTTTTTCGTTGCAAAAATGCATCATGACTTTTCCGACAACCCAATAATTCCAGAATCCCTGAAAGGGCCCAGGTTTCTGCAGAGAAGATGCAAAGCAGGCAGCAATGGTGATCGTAGGTTTGTTTGAAAGAGGGCTGCAAGTGACGCCAAGTCCCAACCTGTGTTTCAAGGCCCTGACACAGTTCCAATTCACTGGTGCCCCGTTCACATTTATGTCGGAATGTTCTTTTTATTTACTCTCTGAAATGTTCTTTTTCTTGTCCTCCTGTTAAATTTGTACAGATCGTTTAAAAATGAAAGAAGTGAATTAAAAAATGCTAAATACTTTAGTAAAAAAGGAGAAAATAAAATTATTCTAAGAAACAAGAACAGGACAGCATGAAGTCTGTGACACTAGTCACAGCTCCCTGCATGGGGAGGCATGGCGTTTGTGGACCCACAGCTTTCCTTCTTACTTGTTCTCTCACGGGCGAGGAGTCACAGAAGACAACTGGCAGTGCAACCTGCCAGGCACCCTCAGGTCGAGTGATCGGTCTGAAATAGACTCCAGTGTTGAGACCCGGCAGCCAAAGAAAGCAATAACGCAGTCAGGTTAAACAGAGCAAAAAGCCAACCTTCACGTGCGCAGCACTGGCTTAGCTGAGCACCAGTGTGCAGAGAGCACACCTGTCCTGAGGTGCCGCTGTGAAGGAGGAATTTCTGACCCGGGAGGGCGTGCTGCCTGTACCAGACAATTACACGGGGAAAGTTCTGCAATACACATCCAGGCGCGTGCAGGAGCCGAGATGGCGCATGGAGAGCTGAGACGGTGTGTAGAGGCCTCAGTCACCAAGTCAGAAAAGCCATCAGCTCAGCAACTCAGTTTTGCTGATCTCACTGAACTGGAAAAAAATCTGTTCCTGAAGCCTTAAAGTCCAATTTGAGCAATACCAATAAACATCACACGGCCAAGGAAAAAAGAAAAATGATACTTAAAAAGAAAGTGTTTGTTGACTGGTTTATCTTTACAGATTCAACCTAATGAAACTACTTTCTCAGAAATTCACAAATAACACATAACATTCTTTTTCCAGCTGGGCAATCTAAACTAGTCTTAAGATGTCTGTTTTATGACAATTAAGTTAGTTTAGAGAAAAGGTACTAAAGTGTATTTGCTGGCTGGCTGTAAATTCCAAGAGGGTCCATCAGGTCCTTATGTTCGTTATTGTACCTCCAGGTCTAACACAGAGCCTGGCACATAGCCGGCACTCCATAATGTGTGTGTTGAGTCAATGCCATTCAGAATTCCCACCAGGTCAAACTGCAAACTCTCCTGGTCCAGCAATGTTCAGATGACTACTCAAATGAGCTTACAGTTGACCCTTGAACAATATGGGGGTTAGGGATGTTGACACCCTCAGTCAGTCAAAAATCCACACATAAATTTTGACTCCCCCAAAACTGAACTACTAATGGCCTACTGTTGACCAGAAGCCTTACTGGTAACATAAAGTTGATTCATACATATTTTGTATGTTATATGTATTACATACAGTATTCTTACAAGAAAGTAAGCTAGAGAAAAGAAAATGGTATTCAGAAAATCTTAAGAGAAAATACACTTACATATTACTGAAAACACTTGCGTATGAATGGACCCGTGCAGTTCAAACCGTGTTGTTCAAGGTCAGCTGTACTGCACTTTGGCAAGAATGGTTTATTAACACTTTTCTTCTTCCAAATCAAATCCCTTACTCTGAAGAGTTCGGGCACCAGCTGCGGGCAGTACGTCCAGACTGGCCAAACAGATAAAAGGACAGCCAGCTAGAGGACTGGCCAAGGCAGCCAGAGGCTCCTTCTCGTGTTGGGTGGGGTTTCGCTTTCTGCTGTTTTATTGTTCCTGCCAGGGTCCTGCTGAGAAGAAGCCCGTGGTTCAGACCCCATAAGAACAGGACTCAGGCAGGGTTAGACGTCATATCCTCCTGTGCACAATTTCTGAGATGTGTTGAAAGTAACATCCACACACAACTAAGAACATCTAGCGTAACTAACAGTATGTATAGTAGTAAGCCATACCACACACATTAACTCACCTAAAATCCCAATACAACTTACTCACAAACTTCTGTAATAAATAGACAAGCAAAATATCTCTGGCTTCACTAATGCTCAACTTTTATTATTTTTTTATTTTTCCAGATTTTAATAATCACATTTTAAAGACTTAAGCAAAAGAACAATAGCAACAACAAAAGAACCCTGTGTTATCCATTACTATATTTAAATATATTTTCCTGGTCATCTTTCTAAGCTTATTGTCCTTTATGTTCCATTTCTTCTATAGCAGTTCTCACTTCTTCGACCTCTGTGTTTTCCTCTTCAGCTGAAAAAATGACTGAAGCAGAGGTTCTGCTCCCTTCCATCTCATTCCTTCTTGGTATCATGTATGCTCTGTCCTTCCTCAGTTTCTCTTTACCCTTCTCCAGTTCTTTTCTCAACACTCTTTTGTTTCCTAGGTTTTGGTGAAGTTGGTTTTTTGTCAAGGCCCATTGCAATAATGCACTTGTAGCAAGGGGATGATCTCTCCACACACAAACCCAAAGTAGCCTTGTTTGCCTCCAAGTCTGGAACCTTTCAGATGCTTATATTCACAGCAGGAACTTAACCTGTTCACCTGCATCCCATTCAGGAAAAAGGTGAGACTGAAGGGAAAACCGTGGTGCCTTTCGGAAATAAACTGAAAGGTCTCTTTTTCAAGTAGTTTGCCTTTGTAGACACAAAGGTTTTCCCCACCACAGTGCTGTTGATAAACTTTTATTTCATCCCGGAAGTCTGGGTGCTTATAAGATAGGTGCACATTTTCCCCCAAATAGATCATTGTAACAGCTGCATTACTATGCAGTGGTGTTCTGTGAATCCTTCTTGAATCCCTGGTAAAGAGAGGTTCTAAGCCATTTGGAGCAGTGATTGGACGAAATCTTCTCCTTCTCCATGTTTCAGGTCTATTTTCCCGTGTGATTTTTTTCCATGGCGGGGTGGAGGTGAAGGAGGAATAGGTATGTAATTGTTAAGAAGTTGGTATCGATTCATTCCCTGTGAATTGTCCATGGAGTTCCTGAACTTCATCACTGCCTTCTTGCCCCCAATGAGAAATGGAGCTTCATTTTCCAGCAATGTGGCTTTTGGACCCCGAAGCAATCTGGACCCCGAAGTTATCTTTGGAACAGTTCCTATGGCAGGATTACTGGGAAGAGGCTGCAATCGAATTGGAGGCTGCATATCTCCTGGGGTAGTATGGTCGAGGGGCTGTCTGTGTTGTTGGACTGGAACATCCTTCATCAACCACAACACTATGGCCCCAGTTAAGTCTTTGGGCCTGCTGGGAGGTGGGGAGACAGGGCTGGCATGGCATTTTCTACAGACCATCTTGTGGGCTCTCCCTTAAATCTCTAAATTCACTCTTTCCTAGCTAAAGTCTCCAGTTTCTTTTTTATTTCAAGTTGACGGTAATGAGTTCTGGAGGCTAGAAATCCAGAGTCACGGTGTCGTCAGGACTGGTTTCTCCTGAGGGCCATAGGGAAAGAACTGTTGCAGGCATCTCTCTTTGGCTTACAGAAGGCCATATTTTCCCCGCATCTTCACAATGGTCTCTTCTCTGTATGTACGTCTAATGCTCAACTTTTAAAATTTCACCAGGTAGGTGTTAATAAACAGAATTCAAGCAATTGTGAAATTAATGTTCTACAGCCAGCAGTTTGCAGAAAGCTCCATTTCCCTTTTTATGCTGGTTTATTCCTTTTAAAGTGGGGAAAGTAATTTTCTTCACGTTTCACTCTCATCCTATACTACAGAAACATCATCACTGTACTGCAAATACCAAGACATTAAATGCAGCCTCATATGTGACAGAGTGAAAACCAAGTGCTTCTCTCAACGGCCAGCAAACAACTGGTTTGCTAATTTCACAGTGAGAAACTGGCAGAAAGCCTGTCACTTACAGAACTCCACTTGAAGTAACCTGCGGCCATGGGCAGTGTGTAACTGCCCACCTTGTCAAGTCCAGCTCCCTGCAATGAGGGAGGTCAGGACAAAGGGCAACGCTGTGCATGGCCCTTGGCCACGGGTTTGTTCTTGGACGGGAGGAAGACTAAGCAGGCCCCAAATTATGCCTGACAAAGAACTTGTCCTACAGAGAAAAGTACAGAAAACCAGAAACAAATCCATCTTCATTTTGTTGTACCTGCTTTTCTACCAGGTTTCTAAGGAACATGAAGCCTCACAAGTAGTGACAGGAGGTGACACCATCAACTGTCACAAAGTGCCTGGCACTCCAAGGGCAGCCAGCATGATGCCGGTGTCCTGTGCAGGGAAAATCCCTCTATCCAGTGCTTTGTGTCACTGCTTTGTTTTTACTGACTCACGATTTATAAAAACAGCACTTACCCTATTTACACCTGATGTGACTGCATTGTTACTCATATCATGAATGGATCATTTGATCCAATCCAGGATTTCAGTCTTCCCTTTGGAAGAAAACAATGCTAGAATGCTGGGAGCTGTCAGCAACCAATACCTTCCCCAAACAGATAACTCATTTGTCCCTGCAGTTAGGTGCCACGGTCCTCTTTGGAGCCTCTGTATTTGAAGCTGCCATGGAGAAGCGGGAAGTTTTAAGTTACTAGCTTCAGTCTTCAGATCCTTTTTCCTACTCATAAGCTCACCAGCTAGTTCATTATAGATATGTAAATAACAGGTCAACCAAAAAGGTGATTAAAACTGAGCACATTCCCTCAGGCAAGTGTATTTAGGGTTCAACAGGACAGTAAATATTTATTTTAAAAATATTATTTAAGCAAATAAATGAAGCAAGTTTCTTCCTGATTGGGACGATCCTACCCATAGATTTGTTTCATGTGGGCGTTGGGCTAGGTCTGCAATGACACTGCAGGAATTTCTTTTTTTTTTTTTTAACAATTGATAACTTGATTTATTTTGTCATAGAACAGCAGTGTGACAGAACTACACAACGTTTGGCTTGCCCTTCCTTTTCTCCATTATATTTGTAGCATCTTCCTGGTTTAATTTTTAAAATTAGTTTCAGGTGTACAAAATGTGTAATATTTAGATATTTACGCCCCTCACAAAGTGTTAACCCCCTCCCCGCAATCTACTACCCCTCTGACATCGTATATAGCTGTTACAGTTCCATTGACTCTATTCTCTATGCTGTACTCCACATCCTGCGACTATATAATATATATATATATATATATATATGTGTGTGTGTGTGTGTGTGTGTGTGTGTGTGTATATATATATATATTAAATTATAGTTGACATTATTGTTCAGCTTCAGCTTCAGGTGTACAGTGCAGTGGTCAGGCATTTACACCGTCCATGAAGTGGTCTCCCTAATAAAACAAGTGCCCATCAGATACCCTACAAAATCTTTACACATTATTGATTATATTCCCCAAACTGTCTTTTGTATCCCCATGGCAATGTTGTGGTTACCAATTTGTGCTTTCTAATCCCCTTACCTTCTCCCTCATCCCCACCCTCCTCCCCACTAGCAACCATCAGTTTTTCCTCTATATCCCTGAGACTATTTCTGTTTGACGCTGCAGGAATTCATTGCTGTAAGGTGATAAGGTGGTATCGCCAACAGCAAAATTGTGTCAGATGAAGGTGTGTGTGAGAGGCGAGGGCTCAGAGGAGATGGGAAGGCTGCAGCAGGGCCATCTGGGCTTCAGTGACTGAAGGGCAAGAATCGTCCTGGGCAGCAGCAGGTCAGGAAGACTGCTCTGATACTGTCACCAGTGCCCAAGACTGACAGGCTGTTCCATATCAACACTCACAGAAAAGCATGGAATCCCTCTTTCTAGCTCATTTTCCTTCTGCTGCCACCCTCTTACCCAGCCAGGTCTGTAAGGTGGCAGGTTATGTAAACAGGGGCCAGACATCCCAGGTTTGAATCCTAGATCATCCTGAGGCCACCTGCGTGGTATAAGGAACCTTCCTCAGTCTCTCAGGTTTAAGTCACACTTACCTCTATATGAGGTCTGACAATTAAGTTCACGAACTTGCCACCGGGCACTTACATTGGCAGCACTGTACAAACAGCTCGGTGAGGTTTCATAACCTTAGTATATCAGTGTCTCACAGCTGTGTTCATCTCAGCGTGTGGTGGTGTCTTGCTGGGTGGCGTTCATTATTGTTGCGTGTTTTTGTATGCCCTCATGAGAATATCTGAGCTTGAATTACAGCAACGAACAAACATTAAATTTCTTGTTAAACTTGGCAAGAGTGGAAGTAAAATCAGGGACATGTTAGTCCAAGTTTATGGGGATAATGCCATGAAGAAAACGGCAGTGTACAAATGGATTAAACGTTTTTCTGAGAGGAGAGAATGCGTCACTGATGAAGAGAGGTCAGGGTGCCCAGTAACGAGCAGAACTGACGAAAACATTGCAAAAACACATTGAACTGTGCGTCAAAATTATCAGCTGACTGTGAGGGCATAGCAGACCAAGTAAACATCGATAGAGAAACAGGAAAATCTTAACTGAAAACCTTGGCATGAGAAAGGTATGCGCAAAAATAGTCCCGAAGGAGCTCACTGATGAACAAAAGCAAAGGAGAGTCGAAGTTTGCCAAAACCTTTTGGAGAGGCAAGACGATGTTTACTGCCATATTATCACTGGTGATGAAACATGGGTGTGCCAATGTGACCCTGAAACAAAGTGTGAAAGTGCACAATGGAAGTCAGCCAATTCTCCATGGCCAAAGAAGTTTCGTCTGTCCAAATCTAGAGTCAAAATGATGTTGCTAACCTTTTTTGATATCAGAGGGATTATTCATTATGAATTTGTACCAACTAGACAAACAGTTAACCAAGTTTACTATTTGGAAGTGCTGAAAAGGCTGTGTGAAATAGTTCGACAACCTGAATTTTTCGCCAACAACTCATGGCTCTTGCATCATGACAAGGCACTAGCTCACATGGCACTGTCTGTGAGGGAATTTTTAGCCAGCAAACAAATAACTGTATTAGAACACCCTACCTCCTCACTTGATCTGGCCCCCAATGATTTCTTTCTTTACCTGAAGATAAAGAAAATATTGAAAGGAAGACATTTGGATAACATTCAGGACATCAAGGGTAATATGACGACAGCTCTGATGGCCATTCCAGAAAAAGTTCCAAAATTGCTTTGAAGGGTGGACTAGGCACTGGCGTCGCGGTACATAGCTTCCCAAGGGGAGCACTTCAAAGGTGACCATAGTGATATTCAGTAATGACGTATATAGCACTTCTAGGATGAGTTTGCGAACTTAATTATGAGAACTCGTATTCCTGCAGCACTCCCACTGACTGTTGTGTCGTCGGCACCCAGTGACTCTCAGGTCTGGGTCCGAGCTGCCATCCAAGTTCTCGGCACAAGGAAAGCCGAATGCTCAGGCTCGGCTTCCGGGCCCAGGCCACTTGCCCAGGAAGCGCCTCAGAGAACGTATGTGTGGAAGCCTCGCTCCAGACATAAAATGGCATTTCCAGTTCACAAGACCTTACTCCTGCTTACGACAGAGTGCTAGGGGGGATTCACCACAAAGTGCTCACAGGCCTGGCTCAATGTCCCCTTGCATGTAACAGGCACAACTGACTGGCACTGCCCAGCCCAGTGGCCATTCCTGCCACCGTCAGCACTGCACCTCTGTCCGCCAGGAAGAGGGTGTGCACTGTGCCACAGGGCAGGAGCAAACCCCTGTCCTTTCGCACAGGCAGACCTCCCACAGTCACGCCATCCCTGTGCTCCTGTCACCAGCACAAACATCACAGCTCTGTCACACCCGTGTCCACAGTACACTGGCCCACAGCATGGAAGTTGTTTAATCTTTATGTGATCTCTTCAAGCCACACACCAGTGGTGGGGAGATATCCTTTGTTGTCCACACATGAAAAGGCCTTCTCTGTGTGATGTCCGGGATTTCTTTGCAGGGACTCTGGGAGGAGGGGAGGCGAGGGGACAGGTCGTCATTAAAGCTGAGCAATGCATACAAGAGGCTCGTTATTTCACTCTGTCTCCTTCTGGCATGCTAAGTTTTCCATAATGAAAAGTGCTTTCAGAGGCATTTCTGATTTGCACATTTAAGGTTCCAGAGAAAACAAAACCCTTTCCAAGCCCTGAATTCCATGTGCTTCATTTTAACACCATTCTGATGTGCAGTTTTCCTATTGTCCTCACTGAAACTCCCCACGCCTGTCCCAGGAGTCCTGGCGCTCAGCCCCGGGCGCACACTGCTCAGGCCTAGTCACTGCACACGCTCTGGCACATCCGTCACTTGGCCTCCTCTAACAGAGTTCCAGGGCGCTTTCCGCAGAATCAGGAGACCGGTGTCACCAAACAGCCAGGGTGACACTCCTCCCCAGTTCTACAAGGAACTGACAGGAAATAACAGAAACCTGCACTTGGATTTCCTCCATACTCTCACCCTCAAATCACAAGAGCCGATTTTATTTGTGACACAAAAGTACATGCAGTAAAGGGTGGCAGGCCCGAGGGAAATGGAGAGGGGCAGAGATGAGACCAGTTGGGGGGCGCTCACAGCTGCTGAGGAGGTTGTTAAATAGCAGCAGAGCCCATTGAGGACCAAAGAAATCTGAACCTCTGGGGCTGGCATCCAGGCCTGTGCATGCAAGTCGTGTGAGAAAGTGTGTGTGTGTGTATGAATGCGAGTGTGTTTGTAATGAAAGTGTATGTGTGTATGAGTGTGTGTGTGTCACACGAATGTGTCATGTGACTGTGTGTATCACATGAGTGTGTATGTGTGAGTTTATGTGTATGTGAGTGTATGAGTGCATGTATGTGTATATGTGTGTGAATGTATGTTTATGTGAGTGCATGTACTCATATGTGTGAGTGTGTGTGAGTGCATGTGTGTGTGTGTGTGTGTGTTTGCTCACTTGTGTGCCAGAGCGCCCCACTGAGTCTAACGTGTGGTCAGGCCTGCACATGATCTGACGCTCTGGACATCCTCAGAACAGCCCACACCCTCCCCACTCCCCCCAAACTGGCTATGGAGCCCAACCTCCCTGACATCGCCTCTTCAGAAAGCTCTTCCCTGTTTCATTTGTAGGTGGGCCCACATGGACCTTGCTCCCATCACTGGATTTCTAACCATACAGAGTAAATCTTGTCCCCTTTCCAAATGTCTGAAAGGACAGAGTGAGCTACACCACAGTCACAGTGGAGCTTTTGATTTCATTGTCAAGGAGATTTTAGGAATCCTGGGTTTACCACCTGAATCAGAGAAATTGAAAACTGAAGCAAGCAGGATGGAGATGAAGGGCATCAGAAACAAACACAAAGTCACGTAGACATGAAGTGGGGGGTTCATTTAAGTGTTTCTGAGAAACTGAAGCTGATGCAAACAGAGCTATTAGCTCACAAAGGGATTTTCCAGATAGTCTTTGGGGGAGAAAAAGCACCACAATGCCCTGCTTTAATAGAAATAATCACCGTTTTGGGACATGGCTATTACCTTGATCATACACAAGGAAACAATAAACATCCTCCTGCTCCCTCTTTGGTGAGTGCTTTGCCAGTGGGGGCTGATGCACTTCATCTCCTCTAGCAAAGGCAGGAGTGAGGCACCAGGATTTGTGCTCCTAGCCATCTAGAGGAAGGAGTGGGCAGGAGGGGACAAGGTTAGGGATTCCTCCTGCCAGTGTCCCGAGCCAGTCCTCCTCCCTGCTGCCTTATTCAGGTAAGTGGATGAGCGGCTGCTCTAGGCTGGTGTCGAATCCCCCAACTCATGCTTCTCCTGTGTCAGTACTGACCACAGTGACAACAGAGGGCTCAGAAGTCACCCAGGAGCCCTGGGACCACTTCCAGGCAAGAGGGACAAGTCACGGCTTCTGCTTTTTTATTTCTAAAGCAAAATTTGGAGGGGCTGGCCAAGTGGCTCTGTTGGTTAGAGCGCGAGCTCTGAGCAACAGGGTCCCCGGTTCAATTCCCACATGGGCCAGTGAGTTGCGCCCAAGCTGAGCTGCCACTGAGCTGGTGAGAGCATGCATGTGCTCTTAACAACAAGGTTGCCAGTTCGACTCCCGCATAGGATGGTGGGCTGCGCCCCCTGCAGCTAGATTGAAAGTGGTGACTGGACTTGAAGCTGAGCTTGCGCCCTCCACAACTAAGACTGAAGGACAACAACTTGACTTGGAGCTGATGGGTCCTGGAAAAACACAATGTTCCCCTTCCCCAATCCCCCAACACTGTTCCCCTCCCCAATTCCCCAATAAAACCTTTAAAAAAATTTGGAGTTTAATTAAAACAAAACAGGGATACATTAAACAAACAAAATATCCATTTCTGATCATCAATTTTTTCAGACTGAATGCATCTCTAAAGCTTGGAGGTCTGGCTTATTCCTGAGTAACAGTAACCATCACAAAAGGTTTTACTCTGAACTACTCACATTTTGTAGCAGGAAACACAAAAAAGTTCCTCAGACATCCTTTCTGTCTTCTGTCTAAACTGTATTTGGAAACAGGGTCTTTTCAGAGTTCATAAGAAAAACAGCTTTCTTTCTCCGACAACCGGCCTGTTACTCTTACCCTAGGATGTGATCTCTCAGAAAGGGTTCAGGGCAAGAAATCCAACCAGAACTCCGAGGACACCAGTGGCTACTTTACTTGTCTTTCTAGGAGGGGACACAGGCATTAGTCTTTCTACCAGGGGCATCATTCCTCTGGGTTTATTGTGTCAAAGTCCATAGTCAGGGGAGCATCTTGGGAGGAGGGGGAATGACGGGGCAAAGGGGAAGGGAGAAGAAGGAGGCTTTCATGAACAACCCATGGTGAGAAGAATGGTCCAGTTTTACAACCCACCTACTACAAACACTGAACACGCACACTCAAACTAGAGGGAGAAGGAAGGAGCTCATAAGGGACCATAGGAGACAAAGGATGGTAATATAGAACAGCAGACTCGCCTAAGGACATTCTTTGCCTTCCTAACACTGGAATATGTGTGATTAAAAGTTGCTGTTCAAAATTTACTGAAAACATGTCTAAAAATAGGTCTGTAGTTATCTTAAAAATAAAAGGTCACTCCTCAGATAAGTGACAGATGTTATCAAATACCAACACTTGAGGTATCTTTAATGTGTATTTGAAAAATGGACTGGCAGAGAAAAAGGAAGGAGACAGGGAGGAAAGGAGGGAGGGGGGTGAGAAGAGGGGAGAGGGGAGGGAGGAGGAAAGGAGAGGAAAGGGAAGGGGGAGGGAGGCAGGGGGAGGCTGGAAGGTGGAGGGAGGGGAAAAAAGGGAAAATTCAGAGCACGACAGGAAAGGCAAGAAAATGGGGAGGAACACATTTTTAAGCCCATGCTTACCTATGTCAGCAGTCAAACAAAGCAGGTCCACAAAGGAAAGAAGTTTAGTTCTTTTCTAAGAGTATTCTGAAAGTCAACTTTAAACTCAAAACATAAAACACTGCAACCTGAGACAATACATATCACAATGTTCATGGGACTGAAAACAATGACCACCAAGACTGGGCACTCGAATAGTTCCACACTCTCCCAAGGTCATTCTCAGGTACATCCACAGAATACTGGGATCAGCCTTGTCCCCAGTGCCCCATCACTTGGCACAGACTTGCTCTGGGAGCAGTGAGGTTCCCTGGATGCTCAGAGCACAAGAGGACTGCAAGCAGGGAGGAGTGAAGAGGAGGAGGGGAGCACAGCTGCTTACCCAAGACTCCTGCTCAGAGAGTTCAAATGTGCTAAGGAGAGGGATGGGAAGGTGACACCAAAGAGAGAAGACATTCCTCCCAGAGGATGGAGGAGAAGTGGAGCTCAAAGCAGTGTCCCAGGGTGGTGCCACCAGAGTGGTGCAGATGGCTCTGTTCCCAAGGACAAGCAGCTCAGGGTGAGGGCAAAGCAGCTCTCTTGTTTCTTTTCCTCTGCTGGTTTGAAGACCCCACACCCAGACTAACTGAACCACAGGCGAGACACACATTAAGAACAGGAACAGCACTAAGCGCCCCACTTCCCAGACAGGCAGCTGTGGGTGGGCAGATCCTTGATTTGGGATAAAAACAAACAAACAAAAATGCTTTTGGTGGGGGGTGTTTCTCCACAGAACAATGACTAGGGAAGCCAGAACTCAGCTGTTCTCTGTGGGATGCTTAGTTCCACAGAAATGTGCCATGGGCCTCCAGTCTGGTGTGTCTATCTGGGAAGGGGAACAGGTAAGGGACAGGAAATGGTCATTTGTAGCTCATCTTCGCATCATCTGGCATCCAGAGGAAGACAGAAGAGGCGGGGACTGCTGACTGCACCTTCTGTGTTCTCCCTGGAGACCCTCTGGGTGAAATGGGGACACGCAGGTATAGATGTGGCTGCTATCCTTCAGAGCCTTGCAGAACCACCACATGTCTACTTAAAACTGAGCATCGTCCCCACTGCATGCTTCCTGTCATGACTGTTCAACTTGTTCAAACTGTTCACGTCTACTTTGTTGTCTTGGACTGAGATGTCAGGCGGTGACTCCCAGGATACTGGGCAGATGGTAGGGCGGGGTCTGAGCCATCACACAGGATTCAGGGTCCTCCCAGCGCCCCCCCCCCCACTGGGCTGCATCAACAGGAGCTGTGCGACGCTGCTGCTGCTGCTGCTGTGCACGGTGCAGGTGAGCACAGCACGGCCCTGCTCAGCTGGTGGCTGCTGCCCGGGGACCAGGACACGGCTCTGGGCCGGGGCGGCTGCTGCAGACTCATGGGGGGCGGGAGGGTGACCCTGCAGGGCGCTCTGCTCGCTCCTCGTACCGCTGCTCCCGCCCCCCGCCAGTCCTCACGCAGCAGCCTGGGCAGCAGCGGAGACGACAACAGGAAGCTGGCGAAGGCCCATGGCTTCTACTTTTCAAGGGACACTAAAAGCCCAAATTTTAAGGTGAAAACTCCCAGTTTGAAAGTTAGTGACAAATGTGTGGAGCAGAATAAAACACAACTGAGGAGAAACAGCCTCAGGCCTGGCGTGGCCCTCTGCGCATGGACCGCGAGCCCACCTACGGTCATCCAGACGACACGGGACTCTAGGCGTGCCCCAGCGTCCCTCACGGCAATGCCGAGTCCCCCGGGGTTCTAACACCCAGGATCAACAAGGAAACACGATCTCAGAATTACAAAAGGATAGCAGGGAGGCCCAATTAATGACACGTTTTGTGCTCTGGGTAAGAAAAAAAATCAGGGGACTATGGGAAAATATAAAGCAGGCCTCCTGGCCTCCTATGGAGGCGAGGTCCCACAGTGAGGTTATAGACCTTCACAGAGAAAAGTAAAATATTTAACTGTGAAATAAAACATCAATTTGAAAAATAACACTAATGGGTTTAAACTCAAGAAGAAAAAAGAAGTGGATAGAAATAAGAAATTCATGAAATGATAAACCTTTACAAAATCTTTAGTAAAAATCAGAAAGCTGGTGAGATTACAAAAGCATGATCCTAGCTTGTTTTCTTATAAAATGTATTCATACAAATAGGCTGAAGGTGTGCTTATCAAATATGAATGTTAAAAAATGTAATCTTGGGCCAGCCGAGAGGCTCAGTTGGTTAAGAGAGCAAGCTCTGAGCAACAGGGTTGCTGGTTTGATTCCCACATGGGCCAGTGACGCTGCACCCAAGGTGAACTGCTGCTGAGCTGCCAACAGGTGGCAGGATGGCTCAGCTGGTGAGAGCATGTGCTCCTAACAACAAGGTTTCTGGTTGGCTTCCCGCTTGTGAGGGTGGGCTACACCCCCCTCTGCCCCCCAACTAAGATTGAACACAGTATCTTGAGCTGAGTGGCACTGATGGCAACTGGAAGTGGAGCTGAGCTAGCTGCGCCCTCCACAACTAAGACTGAAGGACAGCAACTTGGCTGTTCCCCTCCCCCGATTCCCCAACACTGTTCCCCTCCCCCAATTCCCCAATAAAATCTTACACACAAAAAAAATGTAATCTTACTAGCCGTTTTCTTTCAGAGGTAAACTGCTTGTTTTCTTCACCTACAACACCTAAAGTCTTCTATAATGAGTACACATTACCATTTAAAAATAATGATAAGTAACAATGAAATAACAAAAGTTACCCTTCCTAAGCTGGTGACACCTTTAGTGAGGACAATTTCAGTGTGGTAGGAGCTCTGCCCTGACTAGTGGAGAGCCCGCTGCTCTCAGCGCTCCTGTCATACCAACCAGGACAGCACCGTCTGCTAGAAACATAATATGAGCCGCAGTAATTTCCAATTTTCTTGTAGCCACATTCAAGAAGAAAAAATAAACGTAGAACTAATGTTAATACCAGGGGATGTGAAAAAATGTACACATTTTAAGAGATGTTACCTATGTATTACTTTTCGAAGTTGAACTGAATTACGGTAGCAATGTGTAGTATGATGTTCGCTCAAAAGATGGCATTAATCAAATGAATGCTAGCATTATTCATTGTATTACATTTTTAATAGTTTTTTCCTTTCTTAAAATGCATATACTTTTTTTGGCACCCTCTGTATGGCACCCTCTGGCACCACTGGGGGTGCCAAAAAAATGTATACAAGTGGGCACTTAGGTCAACGTTGCTCAAACAGTAGTAGTTCGCCATAATCAGAAGTGTCTGGACGCTGATGGTAACCACTTTGAGCACCTCTTGTAATTGCAGAAGTCAAACGTGACTTGTATTCATCTTTGGTTATCAGTATATATTGAGTATTACACTTTTAATACAGTTTTTTCCTTTCTTAAAATGTGTATACATTTTTTTAACATCCTCTGTATTATTTAACCCAATGTATCTTTTCAACATGTAACTGATATTAAAAACACTGAGATAGTTTACATTCTCCTTTTTGACTCTCCCAGACCATGTGTGGATTACAGATCCCCAGTGCACACCTCACCTGAGACGAGCCCCACTCCCATTGTGGCTCAGTGGGGCAGTGTGGCACAGACAGCACCAGTGTGACCCTGAGCCACTCACACTTGTGTAGAGCCAGCAGACTTGGGCTTCCCACATAATGGTCTGTCTGATTTGGTCATCACCAGTTATCATCAACTACACTGACATTCCTGACTATCTAACCCACCATCTTCTACTCCCAGGGAGTTTTACACCTTTAGTGATGTGTCACTTCTGCACATGTGGAGGCACCGGCCGCACACATTTGCAGGAGCACCTGTGGAGGGTTTCTTGAGAGGATTATGTAGGTGTTCAGTACTTCTACTTCCAGAGTCTTCTCCAGACAGGGTTATGTAGGTGTTTATCTCTGCTCACGACATGTGAGCTGGCATCACACGAAACTGTCTGCTTTCCATTAGCTCAAAATTCCTGACCCAGATGATGTTCATGTCATCATCTAGAATGGTCCATAGATGACTCACAGATGGGAGGATGCCCTGTACAGAGGAAGAAGTGCAGTTTCCACCATGACCCCTCATGTAATGTGCCAGGCTAGAGGGACGCAGGCTGTGGACACAGGCACTACAGCCATGCGGCCTGGAGATTAGTCTCCACACTCTGGAAGGGACCAGCTCAGGGCCCTGTCACTCGTCTTCTTAAAAGTACAGCTTGCTTTTAGCTTTGATTTTGCCTGACACTTTGGAAGGGATTAGCTCTCCTCCCACCACCCAAGGTCCAGCTGGCTCATTCCTAAGCTACTTCTGAAAGTACTGGCCATAGGAAGCATTGCCCATGAGGTCAGTAACAGTAACAGTCTCTGGAACTTCATCTGAGGTGCCATCCACATCTAGCTCACAGGAGGGGGAGAGGGAAACAAATCATCTATTTGCATTCACTTAATGGGAGAGCTCAGGGAGTGTGACAGGCAGGTACACCAGTACAACCACCATCACAACAGACAGTGTTTGCGTCATCCCGAAATTTTCTTTCTTTTTTTTTTTTTT
>NW_017731528.1:280351-321651 GCF_001890085.2 Hipposideros armiger | reverse complement strand
GACAGCAACTTGTCTGTTCCCCTCCGCCAATTCCCCAATAAAAATCTTTTTAAAAAAATAAATAAAATTCTATCCTTTCTAATGAGTATGGAGTGGTATCGCACTGTGGTTTTAATTTGCATTTCCCTGATGACTAATGATCTTGAGTATTTTTTCATGCATGTGCTTATTAGCCATTCTTACATATTCTTTTGTGAAGTGTCAGCTCAAATCTACCATTTAAATGTTTGTCATTTTACTATTGAGTTGTAGAAATTCTTTATATATTCAAGAAAAAAATCTGTTGTCCAATGTATGTATTGGGACTATTTTTTTCTTATTCCATGGATTGACTTTTTGTTGTTTTAATGATGTCTTTTGAAGCGCAAAGACTTTTAATTTTGGAAAAGTCAAACTTATCAACTTTACTTTTATGGTCCATGCTTTTTATGCTGGATATAAGAAAGTTATGCCTTGGGAGATACCAAGATGGCGCAGTAGGTAAACGCTGTGCTTACCTTCTCTCATGACCACATCAAAATTACAACTAAACTACAAAACAACCGTAACTGAGAATTTCTTAAAATCTTGCTGAACCGAAGCTCATAAGGACATGCAGAATAAGCCACCTCAAGACTGGTAGGAGGGGCAGAGATGCGGAACAGGCTGGCCCCACACCCACGTATGACCATTAAAGATCAGGAGGGATATTTAGGCTGTGGAGGTCCTCCCCACCCCCCAGAAGAGTGAGAGGTCCCAGCCCCATCCCAGCCCAGGGTTCCAGTGCTGGGAGAGAAGTCCCCATAATTTCTGGTTGTGAAAACCAGCGGAGATTGTGACTGAGTGAGATGGAGGGTGGCTGGAGTCCCAGGTGCTCCTCCTAAAGGGACTGTGCATAGACTTACCCACCAACGAAATCACTTGCTCTGCGCTCCAGCATTGGGGCAGTAGCTGGAAAGTCAGCAGGGACATATGGTGGGAAACGAGTTGTCTGGCATGGGATGGGGGCTGGAGAGGTGGCTTTCTCCTGGATGGAGGAGCTGGTGGAGGCCATTGTTTCTTTGTTGAACCCTCCCCCTTCCCAGTGATCACCATATCTGAGTCTCCCCCATTTGTTCACCACACCCTGGCAGTTGAAGACCCTGCCCCACCCAACTTTTGGGCACACCCAAGCTGCTTCCAGTGGCTTTTTTGTACAAACCGCCTTCCTTAACTCAAGGTACAGACTTTCCTTGGGTCTCTCAAAGGTTTGCAGAACCCAGACAAGCAGCATCTGGCTTGAGCGTGTCCTGTACCTCTGGCTGAGCAGCCCTAAGCTCAGCACTAGTGTCAGCTGGCCTTCGTTCAGAGGCCTTCGCTTGGCCTCTCGGTGCTTCCAAGCACAGCATAGGCAGCAGCCATCTACAGATTTCTTTCTGGTTCCTGCTGGCTGGCCCTGGGTGGGGCACAGGCTGTGGCTGAACTTGACCTACAGCAGATCCCCTCCAAAGTTGTCCTGGAGCTGGTGCCCCCAGTGGACACCTTCAAAACAGGCTGGAGCATCAGCCAGCTGCCTCTAAAAACGACACACCCAAGGGGCAAATTGGGCAGACACCAGAGTCCTGCTGAGGCAGATCCTGCTCTGTGGGGTCAGCCCCTGCACAAAAACTCTTTCACTGTAGTCAAGGCCAGTCCTCACAACCAGTGAACCTGAGAGTCTGTCCCTCCCATTGATGTGCAATTATCAACCAAGGCTCAACTACAACAGGAGGGCACACACAATCCACACAAGGGACACACCAGGAGTGTGTGGCTCAAGTGACCAGAAAGACTGTGCCACTGAATCCCACAGGACACCTACTACATAAGGCCACTCTACTAAGACCAGAAGACATAGCAGCCCTACCTAATACATAGAAACAAACTCAGGGAGGCAGCCAAAATGGGGAGGCAAAGAAATATGTCCTAAATAAAAGAATAGAAAAAAAGCTCCAGAAAAAGAACTAAACAAAATGGAGACAAGCAATTTCTCAGATGAGGAGTTCCAAACACTGGTTATAAGGATGCTCACTGATCTCAGGGAGAACTTTTTTTTTTTAAGATTTTATTGGGGAATTGGGGGAGGGGAACAGCACTGGGGAATCAGGGAATGGGAACAGACAAGTTCCTGTCCTTTTGTTCTTCAGTCTAGTTGTGGAGGACATCGCTTCACTGGCCCATGTTGGTATTATCATTGCACTTTTCCCAGGTGAGGCAGATCAGTCGCCGGTTACTGGACTGCTGCTCACGGCGGCTGTTGGCAGCTCATGCTGGCTGCCAGCCACTCACGGTAGCTTATGGCAGCCCACTGCAGCTCTACTGCAGCCTATGCCATCACCAACGTCTTATGGCAGCCCAGCTCCAGGTCAAGCTGTTGTTCATCATCTTAGCTGTAGAGGGCGCATCGTTGCTGGCCCTCATGTGAGATCTGAACCGGGGCCCTGCTGCTCAGAGCTGGCATCCCAAGCCAACTCTTAACCAACGCGACACTCAGCTGGCCCTCAGGGAGAACTTTAACAAAGAGATGGAAAACATAAAAATGGAGATAGAAAACATAAAAAAAGAACCAGTCAGAAATAAAAAATACAATAATGGAAATGAAGAATATAGTACAGGGAATCTACAGATTAGATGAATCAGAAGACTGAACCAACAATGTAGAAAATAAGGTAGCAAAAAACACCCAACCAGAATAGCAAAAGAAAAAATAAAAAAACAATGCAAAATAACTGAGGAGAGTTAGGGGGCCTCTGGGACAACATCAAATGTACCAACGTTCGCATTATAGGGGTACCAGAAGGAGAACAGAAAGAGCAAGGAATTGAAAACCTATTTGAAGAAATTACAGAAAACTTCCCTAACCTGGTGAAAGAAATGATATATAAGCCCAGGTAGCACAGAGAACCCAAAGAGGACACCAAGACACTTAATTAAAATACCAAAGGTTAAAGACAAAGAGGGAATCTTAAAAGGAGCAAGAGAAAAGCAGTTAATTACCTACAAGGGAGCCCCCATAAGAATGTCAGCTGATTCCTCAACAGAAACTTTGCAGGCCAGAAAGGATTGGCAGGAAATATTCAGAGTGATGGCATCCTCATGACATCTTCCCAGTGTGTTGACCCTTCTATTATGAAGTGTCCCTCTTGGTCTCAAGTAGCACTCATCTTGAAGGGTACTCTGATATTAACACTGCCAGTGTGTCTATTTTATGTTTACTGTTTGCATGGCATATCTTTTTCCAGCAAAATCTAGGGATTGTGCTGAATCTATAGATGAGCTTGGGGAGAAATGCCATCTTAAGTCTTCCAATCCATGAACACAGTATATCTCCTCATTTATTTATATCTCTTTAACTTATTTAGTAATGTTTTATAGTTTTAAGTATACAGGCTTTGTATATATTTTGCTAAATATATCGCTAAGTATTTCATATCTCTAAATGCTATTGTAAATGAAATCACATTTTAAATTTCAATTTCCAAGTAGTCATTGATAGTTTATATAGAAAAACTATTGATTTTTGCATATTGACCATGCTAATTGTTACAATATATAGGAAATAATTAGTTCTGGTGGCTTTTTAATAGATTCCATAGGATTTTCTACAAAAAGGGTCATGTCAAATGCAAATAAAGACAGTTTTACTTCTTTCCCAATGTGTCCTTCTATTTCTTTTTCTCTCCTGGATGCAGTGGCCAGTACCCCCACAGAAAATGAAAGTGGCCATCCATGCTTTCTTACTTTCTTACTAAGGTATTCAGTTTTTCACCATTAAATGTGATGTTAGCTGCAGATTTACATAGACGCCCTTTAGCAAATTGAGGAAGTTCCCTTTTTTGCCCAGTTTGTTGAGAGTTTTTGTTATGAATGGCTGTTGAATTTTGTAAAATGCCTTTTCTACATCTATTGGTATAGATTTCCTCTTATTTACATGGCTTTCCTCTTCACTGTATTGATGGGGTGAATCTATTGATTAATGTTAAACCAACCCTGCATGTCTGAGATAGATTCCACTTGGTCCTGACATATTATCTTTTTACTGAATCCATTTGCTACTGCTTCGATTAGGATGGTTGGATTTAAATAGCATTTATAACAGATATTGGAATATTGGCCTGTAGTTTTCTAGACTTGCAATGGCTTTGTCAAGTTTGGATATCAGAGTGATACTGGTCTCATAAAATTAGTGGGAACTATTCTCTCCTTTATTTTCTGAAAGAATAGAGCTAGGACTGTTATTTCTTCCTTAATTGTTTAATAACATTCACCACCAGTAAAGCATCTGAGCCTGCAGTTTTCTTCTTAAGAAGGATTTTAATTATGAATTTCTTTAATAGATATTGGGCTATTCAGATTTTTCTACTTCTTGTGTTAATTTGGGTATTTTGTTTTTCAAAAAATTAGTCTATTCATTTCATCTAAGTCACATTTATTGGATAACACATGGTTTATATATATTCCCTTAAATCTTTTTAATGTCTGTAGGATCCACAGCAGTATGCCTTCATTCACTCCTGAAATTGGTTTCATCTATGCCTTTTAAATTTCTTATTTATCTATTTATTTATTTACATTTTGGGGTAAATTTAGCTGGAGACATCAATCTTATTAATCTTTTCAAAGAACCAGCTTTTGCCTTTATTGTACTGTCTGTTCCTATTGTTGGTCCTCTTTATTGTTTCCTTTCTTTGACTTAATTTCAGTTTACTTTACTGTCTTTTTCTAGCCTCCCAAGGGAGAAGCTTAGATAACTAATCTTAGACTTTTCTTTTTTTCTAGAATAATCACTTAAAACTATAAATTTCCCTCTAGGTATTGCTTTAGCAAAATATCACAAGTTTGATATATTTTTTTATTATTATTCAGATCAAATATTTAATCATTCCCTTGGTGATTTCTTTTTTGAGTCATGAGTTGTTTAGAAGTCAGGTGTTTAATGGCCAGATATTTGGGGCTTTTGAAGATTTTCATTTTTTTCTAATTTAATTTCACTGTGGTCCCAGAACCCAGTCTGTAAGATTTCAGTCTTTGAAAAGCTACTGAGGCTCTGTCTTAGCAGATGGCCTGGCGTTATAAACATCGGTGGGGAAGAATGTGTACCCTCAGTTACTGAGTGGGGTGTTTATGGTGCCAATTAAGTTGAAGTTCAAATCTCCTGTCCCTTACACATATTGTGGCCTCTTGTTCCATCAGCTATTGAGAGGCAGCTACAGTCTCCGCATGTGACTGTGGGTTTGCTGTTTCTCCTCTTAGCTCTTGCCTCACACGCTTCACTTCCCGTAGCTGGAAGCTGTGTTTTCAGGGGCATCCTCATGACATCTTCCCAGTGTGTTGACCTTTCTATTATGAGTTGTCCCTCTTTGTCTCAAGTAGCACTCATCTTGAAGGGTACTCTTATATTAACCCTGCCAGTGTGTCTATTTTATGTTTACTGTTTGCATGGCGTATCTTTTTCCAGACTTTGACTTTCAATCTGTCTGTGTCCTTGTATTTCAAGTGTGTCCTGTAGATAGAACATAGTTGGAACTTGCTTTTTCATTTAGCATGACAATCTCTGTCTTTTGAATGGAGTGCTAATCCCTTCACAGTGAATGTAATTATTAATACGGTTTTATTTAGGTCTGCCGTTCCTATTTATCTCATCTGGTTTTTGTTCCTTTGATCCCCCCGGCCCTGCCTCCTTTCATGTCAATCAATTTTTCTTAGTATTCCATTTTAATTCCTCAGGCTTTTCAGCTCTAGCTCTTCAAATTACATCTTAGTGGTTGCGCTAAAGACTGCGAAATACATTTTTAACTTACCATAATCTACTTAAGTGTTAATTTCTAATTATGTCAGAAAAATATGGGAACCTTGCAATTAGTATGCCTCCATTTAATGCTCATCCTTAGTGCTCTATGTGCCATCCATACACATGATAAACCCATTAAGCAAGCGTTGTTTTTTTGCTTTAAATATTGACATAGCTTTTAAAGAAATTAAGAAAAAGAAAGGAATAAATCCATCTTTTATATTTAGTGATACCTACCATCCCTAGCACTCTTTATCCATTCCTGTATATCCTTTAGCATTTCTTTTAGTACAGGTACCCTGGTGACAAATTTTCTCAGACTTCTATTTCTCTGGAAATGTCTTCACTTTCATTTCTGAAGGATAGTTTGCTAAACATAGACTTCTCAGTGGATAGATTTTTTTTCCCCTCCAGCACTCTGAACTTGTCATTCCAATATGTTCAGCTTTTATACTTTCTGATGAGAAGTCAGTTGTTAAAACCTATGTTCCTGTGAGGAACACATCATTTTTCTCTGGGGACTTTCAAGATTTTGACCTTATCTTTGGCTTTCACCAGTTTAAATATAATAAGTCTAAGAATGCTTTTGTCTGTGTTCATCCTGCTTCGGGTTCACTGAGCTTCTTGAAGTACCTAGAAGTTTTTATACAATTTGGGAAGTTTCCAGCCATTACTGCTTCAAACATTTTTTTGCCCATTCCCGTTGCTCTTCTCCTTTAGGGGTTCCAATTTCACACACACTGGACCACCTGCCAGCAACCCCAGGTGTCTGAGATTCTGTTGATTTCTCTTCAAACTTTTCTATGTGTTTGGTTGGGTAATGTCTACTGATTTATACCTAAGTTCACTCATTCTTTCTATTGCTGTACTTAGTCTTACGTTGAGCCTATTCAGTCAATTTTTTTTTTAAAGATTTAATTGGAGAATTGGGGGAGGGGAACAGCGTTGGGGAATCGGGGCAGGGGAACAGACAAGTTGCTGTCCTTTTGTTCTTCAGTCTAGTTGTGGAGGACGTCGCTTCACTGGCCCATGTTGGTATTATGATCATTGCACTCTTCCCGGCTGAGGCAGTCGCTCACGGGCCATTGGATGGCCACTCACGGTGGCTCACAGCAGCTCACAGCAGCCCACAGCAGCCCACTGCAGCCCCACTGCAGCCCCACTGCAGCCTACTCCGTCGCTGGCGACTCACGGCAGCCCAGCTCCAGGTCGAGCTATTGGTTCACCATCTTAGCTGTAGAGGGTGCAGCATCACTGGCCCATGTGGGAACCGAACCAGTGGCCCTGCTGCTCAGAGCTCATGCTCCCAAGCCAACTCTTAACCAACTATGTCACTCGGCTGGCCCCATTTTGTCAATTTTTAAATTTTATTCAGTGTACTTTGCAGTTGAGGATTTCTGTTTTTGTGGTTTCCATTTTTCTGTGGAGATTTTCTGTCTATGTATTCATTAATACTACATTTTCTCTTAATTCTTCTGACAGTTTCTCTTCATTCTTTGGATATATTTTTAATAGCTTTTTTTAAAAATTGTGGTTTTAAAAGCAGCACATAAATTGCCATCTTAACCATTTAAAAACAGCTCTTAAAAATTTTTCTGCTAAAGCCAACATCTCATTCCACCTGAAGTCAGCTTCTATTGACTGCCTTATTTCCTGAGGAAGGGTCTCACTTCCTTTTTTTTTTTTTTTTGCATGTTGAAAACTAGACACTGGGTAATACCTCACAGCAATATTGCATTCTGCTGGGTTCTGAGGTTAGTGGTTTTGTTGTCATAGGCAACAACTTGACATGATTCAAACTGCAGCACACAGAAACTGGTATCTCTGTACTGTTCTTGTTCCCCCCCCCCCCAATGTTTTAATCTTGCACCATTGTGGGGGGCTCTCCTGTGCCTACGTCATTTGGTCATCAGAAAAGGCTATGGGGAGAGCTGAGGCTCAGCCTTTCTGTGATTTTCTTGCTTCTGGGGATTCCATCCCCTTTCACCACTAATTTCCAGCTGCTCTGTGCTCTGAAACTTCAAGCCCAGAAGGCTTTGACTTCATACCGCCTACACAGCACCTGGCTGAGCAATGCACTTGGTTTAAAAAAGCAGCAAGCTCACGAGAGCTCCTCTCTCAGGATATATTCCTTCCTGGTTTTTACCTACTTTCTGACTGCTCCTCCTGGACTGTCCCCACACATATATAGGTTAACTGCTGCCAAGGGTCTGGGAGAGTTTGCACTCAGAATTTGAGCTCACCCCTCTGTACTTCCCCACTGCCTAGATGTCCCCATTACATTCCCAGCTGCCTGGTGTCCATAGTCAGGAAGGCTGAGGTTTTCTTCCTCCTCTGTCCCATTTTCTGCAGCTATGGGCCTTAGACAAGGCCCTTGGGCTACAAGTTCCCAGTTGTTACCGTTTCCCATTAGTTTTTGGAGATTAAACCTCTCCTAGGGTGTGTCTGGTTTTTGACAATTTCCAGTGACATTAAATATTTAATCTTTAAAATCCAGTGTTTTTAATTGTTATAGAATGAGGGTTCCTGCCACCACTTAACTCCTCTAGCATTAGTGGAAACACCTCCCATAGAGTTTAACTGGGAAATGAGAAAGAATCCAGAACCAACCAGGCATCAAAAGGAAAGGTCTCTGGTATCAGATATCTCTGAGTCCTCAGTGCTTAGCACAGTGCACTCACCTAGTACGTGCTCAATAAACATGAGCTGCAAGAATGACGAAAACATGACTTGGGTTTACTTCTGCTTCGCTGGTCACTGACTGCTGTGTGCGTGAGCTACTACTATTCACGGTTGCTCAATCTCTAGGCAAAACTTGCACAAAACAATTACAGAACAAGGTTACTAGAGTAATTTTGCTTTCAAAAATCTGACCTAAGGAAAGTAGTAGAGATGTTTTCCAAAACATGAATAAACATGTTCACTGTAGCATTGTTTATATAGCACAAAAACTGGAAACAATTTCATTGTCTAAAAATAGGAGAACTGTTAAATTCTGGCAGATGGACTACCATGATGGCATGTAACATATTTTAGAATAATGTTTTTATGGATATAAAGAAATGCTCTGTAGATTATTAATTTGAGGGAAAAGGATCAAGATACAAAACAAGAAACAACCAGGTCTGGATCTGATTCTTAGTTCCACTATTTAGTACCTACACTATTTACCTACACTGAAACCTATGATGCAGTTTTTTCATCTGTAAAATATTGACAATAGTAGAACCGTCTTCATGGTCTTGTTGGGAGGATGACAGTCACATAGCAATTGTTCAAAAAACATTAATTTCACTTACACAGTAAGTTGTAAAATGGTACCCAAGTAGTTATTAAATTATGTTAAAATTAAATATGTCTATTTTATTGAATGTGATAACAGTATTATGATTATGTTTTTACTTTGTCTTTTGTGTTTTTCTTTTTTTCTTTTAGAGATATATTGAAGTATATATGGGTGATAAATGATATGATGCCTGGTATTTGTTTTCAAAATATCCTAGATATTACACTTCAATTAAATGTTTACTTTAAAAACTACTTTAGAAACAGATGAAACAAGGAAGAATGCTGACCACTGGTTGAAGCTAGTTAGTTGACAGATATGTGGGGTTTTCTCTAGGCTGTTTTACTTTCAAAAAAATTTTCCAAACTAAAAAGTTAACAAAAACAAAAACAAATATATGTATGGCCAAATAACAGATTATTTCTGATTAGTCAGTTGATGGGTAATTTTATTATAAGAAAGTATCTTATTTTTATAAATGGGGAGCACTTGTTTCTCTTTCTCTGTCTTTCAAGTCACATGGACCAGACTGAATGGCTTCTAGTTTCAGCTCTGCCCACCCTCTCCACCTCCCACTTGCTGTACAGCCTCAAACTGACCACATCACTTCTTTGGGTCTCAGTTAATTCACACATGAAAAGAGCCAGGTAAACTAGATAATCCCTAAGACCCTGTGTAGACCTACCACGGTTGACCGGATGGTTGTGATAAAAACAGGAATTCAGAAAAGGGATAATTCAGCTTGTGCTGGAATGAATAGCTGGAGAAGGCAACAGAATGAATTATGGAAGAAGTGGGCCTTGAGTGGGTGGAATGTGGCCGGGTTTGGGGGAGTGCATTCCAGGTGGGGTAAACTGCATGAGTGAAGCCAGTGTGAAGAAAGCGACACAGCTTGATGGCAGATGGTGTATAAATAGACAAACATGGCTGGAGCTGGCGGGCTGGACTAGTAAAGCAAGAAATAATGAAGTGTGATAAGTAAGTGAAGAGCAGATGATAGGAGGAGGGCAGTGGTTACCAAGAGAGTGACTGATGGTCATGTTTTAGGAAAAGTTCATGGGAGGTAATACTGGGTCAGGGAGACTACTTAGATGAATCTAGGTGTAGAGGGTGCTAACAATGAAAAGACATAGATTTGAAAGCTACTTAGGAGAAAAAAAAATAGCAGTCATTGAGGAAAGTACTCATTATTATAATGACTAATGTAGAGACTATAGTCAAAGGCAAGTCTAAGATAGAGGTCTCAACCTTTTTTGGAGAACTATTCCCAGCCTTTCTTGAGACAGAGTTAGAGAGCGGAAAGGGAGAGCCAGAGAGCCAGAGAGCATACACCTTCATGCTGCATGAAAGACTTCTGAACCTACCAGTGAAATCCTAAAACAAGGGTGGTCGGAGTCTGAACCTACCAATGAAATCCTGAAACAAGGGTGGGCGGGGTCTGAACCTACCAGTGAAATCCTGAAACAAGAGTGGGTGGACTCCGAACCCACCAGTGAAGTCCTGAAACAAGGGTGGGGGAAGTCTGAACCTACCAGTGAAATCCTGAAACAAGCATGGGCAGAGTCTGATCCTATCAATGAAATCCTGAAACAAGGGTGGGCAGAGTCTNTCTGATCCTATCAATGAAATCCTGAAACAAGGGTGGGCAGAGTCTCCTCTGCCTCAATCACCTCTCTCCTGGGGATCTCAGAAACAGCCCAAAAGTAAGCAATGCAAATATGGCACAATGGAAACAAGCATATGGAGATTTACTAATACTGGGTTGTTGGAAAAGTCATGACGCATTTTTGCAATGAAAAACATAGAAAAAATACATCATGACTTTTCCGACAATCCAATAGATCCCCAGCTACAGGTTGGGGCCTCGTGTGCTAACATTTCTAGCCAAAAACACCAGAAAGACAGTGAAAATGCCCAAAAAACAAAGCTGAATGAAGCCATTAGGCACAAGGCAGGAAAAAGGAGTGACAGGACACATACACGAAGCCTCCTCTGGAGGCTGATGGCTAACACAGAGGCAGCTCAGCCACGTTCTTGGGCCTCCTAGATGCCAAATATCACTAGCTTTACAATGGCTCTCTGAATAAAAACTTTTATAAAGCAAATGCGACTGCTTTCAATTTACATTGCACATTTACTTGTTGGCTGGGGAACTTTTGTCACCATTAATCATTTACTTTTGTACAAAACAGCCTTTATTCCTGCCACATGATGAACAATTCTTGTAATGTCATAACCAGCCAAGTACAGGTCAAACCACAAGGAACACACCGCATGGGTTAGTGAATCTCTTCCATGTGGTTACCAGGGACAGGGGACCAACAGCTACACAACTGCTGAGAGGTGACAGTCTCACCATGAAACAACTGACACCCAGCTCTCCAGCCACTCACAAGTTTTTGAGACAGACGACACACAGCACTGTGGTTTAGCCACCATGCTGTCCATGTGCCAGGCACTTACATTCTTTCTGGTCTGCAGCACTACCCATGAGGCTGGAGGAGTTGCTATTCTGAGTGCATGGGAGATGAAGAACCTGGAGGCTCAGGAAGGTAAGCTGTTAGCCCGTGTGACACAGCCAGTCTCCTAACCAAGATCCATCTTCCCTTTCTTCCTTTCTAACGGAGCCTGGTCTTGTTAGGGGCAGCCATTCACCCAACGAAAGTGCACATTTCCAAGGCCGCTTTACCCTCCTGTGACCAAGTGACTTGTTCTGGCCAGCGAGGTGTGGGACGCTCCTGAAGGAAGAGGGCAGCCCATTCTTGCTGCTCCCCTGCCTCTGGCATGGAATGCTGATGGCACAGGTACCACCAGTGCACCTGAAGGTGAAAGCCTCTACTGAGGATGGCAAAGCAGAAAAAGGAGGAGCCTGGGACCTTGGCAACACCTCAGAACTACCATGCCGGCCACATCTTGCCAGCCTCAAGCCTTCCTTTTCATTCCACATATGGGTATGGGGATCTGCTACTGGCACCTTTATTCAAACCCCAAATCATACTCTGAGCAAGCTCAGTGAGACCCTAAATACAGAGTCTGTCTGATCTGACACCTCAACGTGTCTGCTGAACACTATGTACCCAGGGCTATGCCAGATGCTGGGGGTCATGGTGAGGGGGTGGGAAAGCGGTACAAAGGGCAGAGAAGGTTCCTGTAGTTTTCCATAACTGCAGGAAAGATATCAAGAACACATAAAGATTCAAATTGTTGCACTGAAGAAGTTAATTATGTAAAATTACAAATTGGAAAAGTATAATTATGAAAAACATCTCCCTTCCAAATAATGAATTATAAAATAATAAAAGGAAATAAGGAAATCCAAGATGGGTAAAACCTAATATACAAAAATTGCATGGTGGGACCAGCCGAGTGGCTCGTTGGTTAAGAATTGGCTTGGAAGTGTGAGCTCTGAGCAACAGGGCTGCTGGTTCGGATCCCACATGGGCCAGTGATGCTGCGTCCTCTACAGCTAAGATGGTGAACAACAGCTCGACCTAGAGCTGGGCTGCTGTGAGTCGCCGGCGACGGAGTAGGTTGCAGTGGAAGTGCAGTGGGCTGCCATGAGCTACCTACCATGAGTGGCCGGCAGCCAGCGTGAGCTGCCGTAAGCCACTGTAAGTGGCCGTCCAGTGACCAGCGACCAATCTGCCTCAACCAGGAAGACCGCAATGATAATACCAACAACATGGGCCAGTGAAGCGACGTCCTCCACAACTAGACTAAAGAACAAAAAGGACAGCAACTTGTCTGTTCCCCTTCCCCGATTCCCCAATAAAATCTTAAAAAAAAAAAAAAAAAGAAAAAATTGCATGGTGAATGCAGTTCACTTTAAACTTGAGAACCATGAAATACTGGTAACTGGATTAAAAAAAATAAATCTGGAAAGGGGCAAACTTTTGTTATTTATCTGAGAGATACAGGATTCTGTTAAATCAGGGAGGGGTTCAAAAGGGACGTGGTCTCACTGTGCTACCCAGGCTGGAGTGCAGTGGCTTTCACAGACGCAACCCCACTACCTACTAGCACGGGAGCTTTGACCTGCTCCATTTCCCACCTGGGCCAGTTCACCCCTCCTCAGGCAACCTGGTTGGTGGCCCCCGCTCCCGGGAAGTCACCATACTGATGTTGGACTCAGTGCGGACACTTGATCGGCACAGCGCCCTGCCGCGCAGAACTAGGCTCAAGCCATCCTCCTGCCTCAGCCCCGGAGTAACTAGGACTCCAGGCACGCACCACCCCGCCTGGTGTGTAAGTGGATTTTAACAAAATAAGGAGAAGCTGGTAGTGACTATAATGGGTGTGGCCTCTTTTTGTTGTTAAGTCTGAAATTCATAAATACCCTATTAAAAACAGTTCTAAAAGAGATTGTTAAATGACATTAAAAAATGGAATTTCCTTATTGGGTTATTCCCAGTCTCCACACCCGTAAATGGATTGGCAATGACAGAAGCAGTGTATGAAGGGGCCCACATAGCTGTTTGGGAGCATGAGACTCAGGACTCAGCACCTCTCGCCCTGGACCCAGTCCACGTCAGGAACCCCTAGGGCCCACATCTCACCGACTGCATTCAGTCTCGGGGGTGGTGCCCTGGGCAATAGGCCCCAGGTCCCTCTACGAACCGTTATAACGTTTACCTGTGCAGCACTTGGTAAGGGCTAAATCACGATGCCACGGGGAGAAAATGACCTTCCATCATCACCCACGAGCATGGCAGGACCCATCAAATGGGCCATGACCGCAAACCGTAAACAATCTTGCAGATAGAAAGCTGCTTGGCGTGACATACAGGTGGTGGTAAGCCAACAACACTGGTGATGACCCCAACAGTTTTCATATTTGGCACATGAAGGAAATGCTGTACGCCAGGATGAAGGCAGGAGGTGGAGGCGGGCACCCAGCTCCCCAGGGCAGCGGTGTCCAACTCATCCACAAACCTGTGGCCAGTTATCTCGAAACACCACCCAGGCAGCTCTGCGGTGCATGCTGCTGCGGCCAGCCAACCTGGGTGTCGTCCTGGCTCTCAAGGCGCATCCTTCTCCCCGGGTGCAGGCCCTGCCCACTGGTCTGCCAGTGCCCAGTTTCTGGCATATCCACCAGGACTACAGACTCTTGAGTCAGCCTAAGACCTGTCAGTCACTCAGAGAAAAGATGTTTCCTCATAAGATGTGTTTGGTCTCAATGTCCTAGACCTTGCATCTCATTTTAACAGGAAAATGGAGCCAATCTCAGACATGTAGTAAGAGCCCCCTCACAATATGACAGCTTTCTGCTACTTAAATGAAAGAACGATTACCAGTTTCGTTTCTTTTTATTATCACGTGCTTGGAACAGGGCCGGCCGAGTGGAGCGCTGGTTAAGAACTGGCTTGGGAGCACTAGCTCTGAGCAGGGGGGCCCCGGTTCGGATCCCACATGAGGGCCAATGACACTGCACCCTCTACAACTAAGATGAACAACAGCTTGACCTGGAGCTGGGCTGCCATGAGTCGCCGGCGACGGCATAGGCTGCAGTGAAGCTGCAGTGGGCTGCCATAAGCTACCATGAGTGGCCAGCAGCCAGCATGAGTGGCTGGCAGCCAGCGTGAGCTGCCATGAGCCGCCATGAGCGGCAGTCCAAGGGCTGGCAACCGATCTGCCTTAGCTGGGAAGAGTGCAATGATCACAATACCAACATGGACCAGTGAAGCGACATCCTCCACAACCAGACTGAAGAACAAAAGGACAGCAACTTGTCTGTTCCCCTTCCCCGATTCCCCAACGCTGTTCCCCTCCACCAACTCCCCAATAAAATCTTAAAAAAAAAAAAAAAGAATAGAGGAGGGGGGCGGAGGCTGGGCCACGGCGGGCGAGTGGAGGGGCGCGCCTGTCCGGAGCTCCTCGGCGCCTGAAGAGGCTGAGGCTGCGGCGGGCCTGGATGAGCGCCCGGAGGTGGCGGACGGGGCGCCGGGGGGCCCCCATGGACGGGTGTGTGGGCGCCCAGCACGACTCCTCGGGCAGCCTCAACGAGAACTCGGAGGGCACCGGAGTTGCTTTAGGTCATAACCAGCCTTTGAAAAAGGAGAAGCCCAAATGGAAAAGCGATTATCCCATGACAGATGGACAACTGCACAGCAAGAGGGACGAATTTTGGGACACTGCACCAGCTTTTGAAGGCCGTAAAGAGATCTGGGGTGCCTTGAAGGCTGCAGCACTTGCTTTTGAGAGCAATGATCATGAACTGGCACGAGCGATCATTGATGGTGCAAACATCACATTACCACATGGCGCACTTACAGAGTGCTACGATGAACTGGGAAACAGATACCAGCTTCCAGTCTACTGCTTGGCGCTGCCAATCAACATGATAGAGGAGAAGAGCGACACAGAGACTCTGGAGATCCCTGAGCTACCTCCCACTTCCGGGTATGAGTGTCAGCTCCGTTTGTGCCGTTCCACGGGCAAGGACCTCAAACTCGTGGTCCGCAGCACGGGCACGGTGTACCACATGAAGAAGCGGCTCCACGCAGCAGAAGGGGTGGAGCCCAGTAGCCAGCGGTGGTTCTTCTCTGGCAGGCCGCTCACTGACAAGATGAAGTTGGAAGAGCTGACGATCCCAAAGGACTACGTGGTGCAGGTCATAATGAGCCAACCTTTGCAAAACCCAACGCCAGTGGAGAACTGAGCTGGCCCTGTTGGCTGGTCCCCACATCTCTCCCGCTCCTTTTTCTTGTTTCCTACTCTACAGCGTGAAATTTGTTTTCACTGCTCTGAATTCCGTATGAATGGATTTAGTTCTGAGGAATTACCAGTGAAAAATTCCATCTGTGATGGAGACCAACAAAATTAATTAATAAAACACAAAGAGCTAGCCTTTGAGACTCATGTAATTACAATTTCTAATTTGAGGGGCAGTTAGGAAATAGATAACCATTTATTTTAAAAACATCCAGCAACTACGTAATGGCTGTATTTAAATGATTTGGACTGTAAATAGAATATTGCATCCATGAAGACAGCACCAAGCACCTTGTGAATACAGAATTTTTATAAAAACAAATCAAATATAATTTCCAGATATCAATAACAGTTCTAAAACTTGAGCTTTTACAATGTAAACTGGAAAGAGCAGTATTTGAGTTTTGCTTCTATTCTGGTCTTAATTCTTTGCTCAATTAATATTTAGTCATAAAGGATTAGAGACTGGCAAACTGTGTTTCAGTATTGCTTCCCACCCCCTATATTGAGCTCTTTATTTACATTCACACTAAGTTTTGGTGCCTTCGAGCACTCTGGTGGCAGGCACCCTTCTGGAACACTAGGCAATAATTTAGTCGATGCAATCAGATCTCTGATCTTCAGCGGGTACTCAATTGAAGACTCGTGTCCTCTTACTGCATAGGTATTTTGCAGTGTCTATATGACAAAGCTGTTTCCATGACCAGGCTTAGAAGGGCAGTACTATATGGTACCTTAGTTGTTCTCCCTACTCTTTTTGGAACTTCTCAGAGCTAACTGTGCCCCCAAATGCATGGATACTTGGCCAGGGAATGCAAGGAGTCAAGTACAGCTATTTCCACTGTAGGATAATAATTAGCTCTTCTCCCCCCGTTTGCAGGAAGGGTGTAAGGATAGCTCATTCTATCTATGCCTGGGAGAATTGTACCTATTTTCAGTCTTTTAGAGAAAATTTCAGCTCATATTTTACTAACGTGAAAGATTTACTGATGTCACTTAAATATCAACAGTGAGACCAAATGGTGAAATGTCGCTTCATACTTTAGTGCTTTCCAGTTCACAGTTAACCTTAGTTATGGTGGATGACAATTTTCCTCCATCTTTCCCAGCAAAGAGGCAAATTAAGAGCCATCTGCAGAGTTGATCATAGAGGACTGAAAAATCCGGTGAGAGAACCTGATTCTATAACCTATGACTGGAATAAAGTTGCTGAGGATATTTAATTTGGAGCCTTTTCAAGGTTGGTTCCATGAGAGGGGGGTAACCACATGATCACTGTACCCCTGAGAATCTATGAGATGGAAAAGTAGAGGAAGAAGGCACTTATGCAGTTTGCAGTTGGGAAATAAACCTCCACACCTGTTTGGATGTGAAGCACCATTATTAATTTCAATGGTAAAATGAAACTGCTAATTAGTTTAAATGTGATGTTTAAAAAGGTATTAAACTTCCTATAGCCTATTTATATATAATTTATAATTGTAACATGTCATGTTTCTGAGAGCTTTAACTACTTCCCTTTTTAATGCAAGTATTTTAAATGTTGTGGCTACATTTAATTTAGGTTTGCTGATAATTGAACCTAAATTCAAGAGGAGTATTTTTATATTCAGAGGTGGAGGTATGTGAGGGCATTATAATGCTCTGTCATTAAAAGTTTTTGTTAATTTGTGTGCCACACTGACTAACAACACCTCTCAAAGTTTGTCAACTGGAAAAAAAAAGTGTTCAAATATATTTTTCTTAAGTAAATTTGGCTTTATCATCAATAATCTATGGTTGGTAAAAAGTCTTTTTTGTTTGTTGAGGGTTTGAACTTTCTTAAGAGTTTATTTTAAAGGAACATGTACTTTGAATAACAATTTTCTGGGCATGTTTAACTAACCTAGGTAAGAAAACCATGGTGCTGTTTAATTGTAAATAGACTGATGTAAGATTGGACCAATACTTGATGTGTACAATTTTAGTATGTAGGGTTTTTGTGCTTTTTTTAAAAAAAAATGTTCAATTTTTCTCTTTGTCTTTGCCTTTATTCTGGGTTTTTATTTGTTATTACTCTCTATAATAAGGGAAATCTGCCTCATTCTAATAAAACCTCTTAAAAGGTTTTCCTCCTTTAAAAAAAAAAAAGAATAGAGAACAAACCATCAGCAAAATGAAAATGCAACCTACAGAATGGGGGAATATATTGGCAAATCATACATCTAATATGGGGATAATATCCCAAATATACAAAGAGCTCATACAACTCAACAGCAAAGAAAAAAATCAAATTAAAAAAATGGGCAGAGGACCTGAATAGACATTTCTCCAAAGAGCACGTACAGATGGCCAATAGACGTATGAAAAGATGTTCAATGTCAAGGATGTAGAGAAAGGGAAACCTCATTCCCTGCTGGTGAAAATGTAAATTGGTGCAGCCACTATGGAAAAGTGTGGAGATTCCTCAAAAAAATAAAAATAGAGCAACCTTATGACCCAGCAATTCCACTCTTGGGTATTTATCCGAAGAAAATGAAACACTAATTTGAAAAGATATCTGTGCCCCCATTTTCACTGCAGCATTATTTACAATACCCAAGATATGGAAGCAACCTAAGTGTCCATCAATGGATGAATATATAAAGAAAATGTGATACACACACACACACACACACACACACACACACACACACACACACCCCCAAGCCCACAGGTACAGAGAACAGACTGGTGGTTGCCAGAGGCAGGGGGTGGAGGACGGGGCGAAATGGGTGAAGGGGGTCAGAAGGTACAAACTTCCAGCTATAAAATAAATGAGTCCTGGGATGTAATGTACAGCATGGTGACTAGAGTTAATGCTGTACTGTATATTTGAAAGTTGATGAGAGAGTAGATCTTAAAAGTTCTCATAACAAGGAAAAAAATTTTGTAACTGTATGAGATGATGGATGCTAACAGACTTACTGTGGTCACCATTTCACAATATACACAAATATGGCATTGTTACATTATACGGCTGAAACCAATATGATGTTGTATGTCAATTATACAATTTCAAAAAAAAACACAGGAAAAAATATTAAATTGACAAATGCTTTTTTTTTTAAGTAGTAGTAGTAATACTATTCATTTTTGGCAGGGCAATTTAATAATTTTTAAAAAGAAACGGTGATACAAATAAAAACTGTAAAAATGTTCTTATCACTTGGTCTAGTAATTCCATTTCTAAAATTTTTCTAAGGAAATCAGTGATATCCATAAAGATTTATGTAGAAAGATGTTCATTACCAGTGCTAAATTGAAAGAGAAGGCCATTAAACTGAGGTGATTCTAATGCCTTAGTAGCCTATGTAAGCAAACCCAAACCTAAGCCTGCCTATAAATGCCTCAAGGTTAAGACATCAAAACCTACAGACAACTAATCACAGCCAACTTGGCTTTCCCAAATAAGGCAATGGCTTAAGCTATAGCCAATCAGATGATCTCCTTGCCTTGCTTCTCCCTCTTCTCTATAAGTCTCTTCCCAGCTCCTGTCAGTGGAGGGCTCCAAACCGCTTCTAGTTTGGTGCTGCCCAATTCTAATCAATTTTTGCTCAAATAAATTTTTTTCTTTTTTTTTAAAGATGTTTTTATTGGGGAATTGGGGGAGGGGAACAGCCAAGTTGTTGTCCTTCAATCTTAGTTGTGAAAGGCGCAGCCACAGTCCAGTCGCGCCACTCAACTCAAGATGCTGTGTTCAATTAGTTGCAGTTGGGTGTAGCCACCATCCTACTCGGGAGTTGAACTGACTGCCTTGTTGTTAAGAGTGTGCACTCTATCACCTGAGCCACCTGGGCAGCAGCTCAGTTCAAGGTGCCAAGTTCAGTCTTTAGTTGCAGGTGGGCATAGCCCACTATCTCAAACAGTCTTGCTGTTAGGAGCACGAGCTCTCACCAGTTGAGCCATCCTGCCACCTGTTGGCAGCTCAGCAGCAGCTCAGCTCGGGCGCAGCTCACTGGCCCATGTGGGAATTGAACTGGCAACCCTATTGCTCAGAGCTCGCACTCTTGAGCAAGCTCTCAACCAACTGAGCTATTTGGCCAGCCTCAAATAAATTCTTAAAATCTTCAATATGCCCAGTTTACCTTTTAACACCAGTTATTGTCAATAAATTATAGAACACCTACTTGAACATGGGATTCAATACAGATGTGAAAAATGAGAATGTTTGTAATAAAATGTTTACCCCTTCATTTATTCGTCAGGTATTTTTGAGAGTTTGCACAGTTCTAGGTCCTAGAAAATGGTGACTTAGAACAAAGCCACTGCCTCTTGGGGCTTGAAATCTAAATGAGAGATGAGTATTAAACAAGATACACAACTAAATACTTAGTAACAAACTGATAAAGGCTATCTATGCAGGGAAGTTACAATATAATGAGAGAGAACAAAACAGAAGGATGTGATTTAGGCTGGGGGCTCAGAAAGGCTTTCTCAGTCCTCCACAAGACACCAGGCAGGCCTCCCAGCAGGAGTGGGCACTACCCAGGCAGGGGCCAGTATCAGGGAGTCTGGGAAAAGGCCAGAAAGCTGATCGGCCAGAGCACCAGCAGGAAAAGCGGTGACCAGAGGCCGCAGGGTGGGCCCTGCCTACCCAGCCAAGAACTTCATCCCAAGTACAGTGGGAAAGGTTTCCAGAAGGGAAATGACCGAATCTTTTCCATTTCAGAATCACTCAGAGGGCTCTGTGCAGGGAACAGGAGGAGCAGTCAGGAGACACTACAATCTGGGTGAGCCAAGATGGAAGCTTGGGGTAGGGCCAAGGGAGGGGACACTTTGAAAGAGAACTGACTGAGTGGGGCGGTACCCAAGATAAGGAAAGTAAGGAGGGATAGGTTACACAAAGTAGTATCTGAAAACAGAACTGGGATCATACTACATGTACAGTATTGACTCTTTCCCACCTGTCACCCTTAGCACATCCCTCCTCACTTTCCTTCATTTCCTTTAATTAGAAAAATTCCGGACACTTTTACCAAAATGTTCAGAGTGGTCATATCTGGGTTAATAGAATCATAGGTGATTTTTATTTTCTTTTTATGCTTTTCTATAGTTTCCAAACTTATACAATGAATACATACTACTTTAATAACTAAGGAGGGAGCTGGGGGGATGACACAAACGTATTATTTGTGTGTGTCTTTTCAAAGTAATTTAAAGTAAACCTACTTTAAAAAGGTATACAGTTTATCTTTTAATTTAATTTGAAAGCCAAAAAAAAAGAAAAGGGGGAGGGGGGAGGCAAGGAACTGCTACACCCGAAATCCATTGTAATTCAATTTCCTGTGACATTACTGAAATTCCTAAAGCTAAGTGTTTCTTTTTTCTTTCTCATCTTATTAAAATTTCAGGGCCATTCTGGGTGTCCAATAATACTCAAAAGTCTTTCCTTTTCAGAGGAGGGGAGGTGGAAATGTACATGCTACCAAATTCCTTTTGTCTTTTTTATTAGCAAAATGCCTACAGTGAAATAAGATGAGGCAGGATCTCATCATTGAGATAAAGGACAGCAGCTCAGTGTTAGCATTTGTCTGCTAAAATGTCTCTAGAGCTGTCCTGATGGTGCACCTTGTTAGGGCTGAACATGAATATCGTGAAGCAAAGTTGCGTTTCTGTCTACCCTGAACTGTGACAAGGAGCTGAGGCTTCTGTGCTGCTGGTTCCCCTCCTCCCGTCAAACTGAGTCAAACTGAGCACATCCTCAGGCAAGCCCTGCGGGAGGAAGCCTCGCAACAGGGGAAGTGGGAAGGGGCGCCGCAGTCTGCCACACTGCACAGACCCAAAGCACCCAGCGCTCTAAGGGTTAGAAATAAATGACTATGTGGGTTTGAACATGAGTAGCTCATGGGCAGGTGGAAGAACTGGGAAGGTCCTGCAGTAAAAACTAATTTGTGCTGAACCCAGATGCCCAAGTCTAGACACAGGACAGTGGAGACGACATTACCAGCCAGCACAACGAGATGTGGAAAGACAATCACAAAAAGCTAGCAGGAGGTGTCTAGGAGCAGGCCAGGCCACAGTCTGAGGCAGGGGGCACGCACAGGAGAAGGATGGAGCTCCTGGCCAGCCTAGCGGCCTGCAAAGGGTTAGCTGTGCGAGGGACACGGGGGCTGAAGCTGCGCAAGTGCTGCCCACGGAAGTGAGGACAAGGGATGGCACCTCGCTGGACATGAGGGAGAGAACAGGAGGAAGTCACAGGACGAGTCACACATCAGCAAACCCAGAGGTGACAATGGCCCCAGCAGTCCACCCTGAGGAGACAACCAGCACCCACGGGCCACACTGAGGGAGCACTGAAGTCCTTCCTCTTACATGTGACAAGCATGTCTACCTCACACATGCTGGAGATACAGGTCAGTAAGAGCTGCGGCAGGGGGCAGTGGGCAAGGGGGGCTCCAACCACCTGTGTGACCTCAAAGCCATAGTTTCCTCTAAAACATAGTGAAAACCTCTGGGGTCCATCTCAAATGACTGCTATAATGTTTCAATGACACTGTGCGGCCACCAGGGCTCAGGGGTGGCCTGTTGGCTGCAGTGAACACCAGGTGTCATCCCTGGGAGATCCATGTGCCCCAGCGGGCTCTCTTGTTTGGCAAAGGGACCTGGGCGAGGGAAAAATGTGTAGGGTGGGTTGAGGAGCTTGATTTCTTGCACTTTTTAGCTTGAGAATGCAAAGAATTCACTCCCTTTTCCTATTAACCAGTTCCCCCGACTTATTCAGTGCTGCCAACCTTTTCTCAGGAAGCCTGCCTGACTGCACACCCTGACCGCCAGCTTTTTTCTGATGTTGAGTGTGGTATAATAAGTCGATTTGACTGTTTACATTCCTTCCTACCCTCATTCCATTGAAGATTTATTTCATTTAAACACATACAATAAGGCTAGGAAAAACAGGATTAAATCAAGATTAGGAAAATTACACTAACAGGAAAATTCAGGACCAGAGGAACGTAGCACGCCAGGCCAGAGCCTGAGGAGTCTGCAAATCTGTCACAGAACTGGCACCCTCAGCAGAGAGCAGGGTGCAAGCTGTCCATAGAGAAAAAGCATGTGCCAGCTGCTCACGGGGAGCACAAACACCTCCTAGCGCCACATCTGAAGGAGATTAGTCAGTTGTCTTCCTCTAGGACACACAGTAAAGTGTTTTGTTATTCTAAGGGTCTGGGGGCTGTTGAAATCAGCTCTGGGCTCTCCCAGGCCCCCAGTACCCTGCACAACCTGTACTCTGAGCCCAGCTAGCATCCGTACCCATTAGCCTGCCTCAACCAGTGAGAAGACGAGTCACATGCTTCTGAGAAGCAGAAATGTCATACCTGTCAATGTCACTGCAAAACCAAATGACTGGTTTTTAAAACTTTGTCAGGAAGGAAGAGAGGGAAAACCTAGTAATATGAGCATTTGAAACTATAAAGATTAAAAGAAAATGTGAAGCCAAATGTTATAAATAGTGAAAGCTAAATTTAAATTATTACTTATTCCAGCAATAAGAGTATCCAATGATACAAAAGATACAATGATACTCATATCCAAAACATCGACCTTCCCAATTCCTTACATCTATTTTTAAAGAACTTAAATATAAGAAAGCTTCTTCCTTAAGGAATAGTAATATTCTGGCCTCATTTTTTTACTATAGGAATTTTGTTTAATCGTTTATGTGCAAAAGGTTTATGAACATTGTACCATTTGACATATATATTATATCATTATGTAGAAAATACTTATAGTCCTTTACTTCTCCAGAAATTTCTATTTCAAACTATTTTAATTAAAAATATACCCATACCTGTTAGTTACATGGGTGTAATTCCCTGGTAAACGTCACTGAGCTGTACACTTAGGAATCACGTACTTTTATGAATTTTATTTTTACAAAAAGTTTAAAAGAAACACTCATTTACAAACACTCAAGTAAATATTTTCAATAAGCCTTAATCCAAATACAATGGAAAGACCGTGCATGTGCACATGTGATAGATAAAACAGTGCATATAAAAGGGGGGCACCACTAAGCTCCTATAAGACCTCAGGAGAACATGGAGTATATTGCCATTCTGATGAATATAGGGTTAAAAAGGGCACTTAGTCTCAAAATACAAGAGAACAAAACTGAACCTAAATTAAAAGGCAGCACGAGAGGTAACGAAGGGGAGAAAGCTGCAATAATAGGAATTCTCTCTACCTAAATTGGAATTCGATTAATCCGCTTTATTTAAGACAAACACAACTCTTAGTGGTATGGCTAATCTTTTCCTCACACACTATTTGGGCTCATATAGTGACTTTCTGACTAGAATTCTCTGAAAGCAAACACACCCTTTATCCAGACCAGAAACATCTGAGTTGGGGAGGAAGGGGGAAGGCAGAGCTGTTCTAAGTTAGAAAGGAACGCTGTACACCAACCTGACTCAATTGTTTCAGGAGTATTAACTATGACAAATAGAGTCCTTTCTGCTCGCAATTAACATAAATTAAATATTGATGGGAACTCTGTTGGTGTCGTGATCCTGCATTGTACTGTATCAGAAACAGCACCTGTTCCTGGCACTGTAATTGTCACAAATGGATCTTACCATAATGAGACCCCACCTGTATTTTGGATTATCTGCTTGACTTGTTTTTGTTTTTTTTCTGTTACAGCTAAAACACATATGCAAATAACACTCTGGCTCTGATGCCCTCTTTTCTTGGCAAGTGATTTACAGAGATTGTTAGCTTTGCTGCTGGGCTGGGAGTCTCAGCTATGTCACCGCAGCATTCCCCCGGGACAGCAGCTTCCTAGGTTCAGACCGTCCAGCTCTGCCGGGCAGACAGTACCTGGCACCACACTCAACCTCATGTGCCCATAGTGAGAAAGGCCATGCCTTTGCTGTCAGCTTCCACTGCTGGGACACTCCCTCTGGCCTCCCTCATGGCCCTGGGCTTCATAAGCAATCTCAACACAACAACGCTCACTACACACAAGTCAGCCCCTGCATGTCCCAGGGCAGCAAGGAAGGCCCTACAAACATCTCATCTGAGACATGTAAATTCATGTAAATTCTCCACTTAAGTTCTGTGGTAACAAACAACAGGAGGGTTGAGATTGCTAGGGAGAGAAAGGAGGGCACAGTTAGCCTGCTCTGTGACCTGGATGTCAGGAGTGCATAATTAGGTTATTTCTAAGACACTAAAAGTGCTCAAGCCATCCTGATGTGCTTTGAGTATGAAATCTTACTAATTTTTCAAGGCAGTAAAAATACCTCACATTTCCATTTTCATGTAACTGTAAATTTAAGATGACAGATGGTTAACAAAACACTGGCTTTTGGAAGTGATTTTACAAGACAACTTACATTTTACTAATTACATTTTTACCTTGGCTGGACACTGGTTCCACTGGTTCTGTTTTATATGGCCCTGCCCCTAACCTGGATTTTATTCAGCTTTGTGAACGGCTATGGGATCATAAAGGCATAGCTGTACATTGTGTATTTATGTATGATTAGTGCCACCTCCATGCATGTGCCCTTTATTCTTGAGCAATTGAGAAGGTACACTGTCACCACCATTTTGATGCTTTTTCTAGTCCCTCTCATTTCCTTAATATAGTTACATCTCCTATAACAGCATATTGACAGTTTTGTTTTGTTTTTTAACTAGGAGAAAACAGAGTCAAAGAAGAGGGTTAACCTTCCCCTTAACTAAGTAAAAACTGCACAAACTGAAAACAAGATAAGGGAAGCCAGTTTGTCCCATGACCACGCAGAAGAAGCACAACTAAACCCCATGGAAAGGGCTAGTCTGAGAGCCCTTCACAAGGACAGGACATACAATGCGGCACAAGTCAGGGGCATTCAGACACTTCTGGATGTTGTCAACAGAAAAGCAGCTAAAAAGATCCTTTTGGAGAGGAGGTGGAGAAGAGGGCAGTGATCCACGTGAAGGGCCTGGGCTTGTTAACCTGAAAGCCTTCTCTGTGCAGTAACCCACTCAGCGCACCCACGCAGGACGCCCTAGGAGGCTACCACGTGGGCAGGGCGCTCACCCACCTGGTCGCAGCCGGCGCTCACCAGTTCCTGCAGCATCTGCCGGTTCACTTCAGCAGCGGCCAGCGTGCCAGACTCGTTGGCGAAGGGCAGCAGGGAGTATCGGATCTCCCTCAGGGCTTTCTGATACGGCCCGAATTTTGGGGCTCTCAACTGCTGCGGCCGGGCTGTGTCCTTCCCCCCCAGGGCCTTGGCGTCCAGGGAGGCGTCACTGGGTCCCACGGGCGGCCCCTGAGCGGGAGACTTGTGTGGCTGCTTCAGCCCTTCGCGAATCTCCTGCAGGCGCTGCCGGCTATTTCCAGAGTAAGTGGTGGCGGGAAAAGTCTTTGGCCTCATGGTGGGTCCAGTTCCCTCTTACCATAAATATAACCTTCTTCAAGGGTTTTATTGTTTTAAAAAACTGGCAACAGTATCAGTTAGTTGTAAACATACTTTCAAAACAATCTCCCTTTAAAAATTTTCTTTCCTTCAATTTCTGTAGTTCCTATGGAGAACCCCAAATTTTCCAGAGCCTTCATTCTGAAGATCATCACTACCTGGAAAAGAAGGTGGGAAATAAATGTTTATTCGTGGTTTTCACATGCTTTTCAGAACTAGACAGTGATCTTGAAAATATTCCACTTGGAAAGATTAGGAAAGAACACGTCACCCCTAAGAATTAACAAAAATACATGACATCCAGGGCTGTCCCCAGATGTTCCCCATAACATGTGATGTGCGGCCAAGCACATCTCCACAGCTGTTGATAGTGACTTCATTATTCAATCAGGCAAGAACAACAGTTAACCACTGATGGCTCATTGAAGGTACTTCGTTATACCAGTTTTATTTTGAAATCCACAGCTTGAGTGTTTAGGGCTGAACTTTCTTCCATGGGGTCTTGGATTTCTGGCTTGTTCCTAATAAATCAGCTCCTGGTCCTCTCCGTTGTCCCTTATCCCTGGGGCTTCGCCAACCTCTCCCCCACCTGAAGCTGTGCTTCTTCCATCTCTGGAAATTTATCCTTATAAAACCCTCCCAAATTTCCTGAAGATACCACAAAACATGTCACATGGGAAGTGTCCTATATTGCAGCTGAAAGTAGTCCCAGCACATTGTATCAGGGGACATTCAAGGTAACTACTTCCTTGATCTTTTATAAATTGGTCAACTTCTTATCAGCATTTTGACCTAAATACCAAAATAAAAATATCTTTCTTGGGGAGATTGACACTTACATGGAGAGGGACTGTTACACATATGTGGGTAACTTATTTCTTAGCGAGCACTGTGATAATATAATTATCCACATAGACCAGCTAGGACATCAGCATTTTCCAACAGTGATTGACCTACCCCCAGGCCATCACTGGATACTCTGTTGTTATTGCATCCAGAAACTAAATCAAGCTCAAAGAACCAAAATCTGACAGTGGCCTTAGCAGCCAGTGAGGTATCTAGTTGAAGTCACTTATCTGGGTGACATTGGGTGAGTCATTTACCTTCCCACACCCTCCCTCTGTGGAGCAGATGACAACACTTGGTAACAGGGTGGTGGGGAGCATGGAATGAGACTGTGCATGTGAGTGGCTCAGCAGTTCTTGGGACAAGGTCATTATCATTTACGTAATTAGTTGCCACAGCCCAGCACTGAGCCCCACTGGTGGAGAAGGGCCTGCCTGGCCTCCGGGCTCTGTGGGAAACAGACCCAGGACAGAACGTCCTTTTCATGGGGAGACCAAAGGGAGCTGGGCTTTGTCTCAGTAAGGGACTTCAGATTGTGACAGGGAACTCTACTTCACAGACGTCCTCGGGTGGGAAAGGATAGTTAGCATTCAGCCAGTATTTACTAGGTGCCAGGCTTGCTGTAAGAATATTGTGTGAATTAACTTACATAGATGTATCATGTAAGCATATACAAGAGCAAGCCCAAAGGGTGACATTAAAATGACTATTCTTTTCTTTTTTCTTTTTTTTAAATGATAGTTTTCTTTTTTTTTTTTTTTAAGATTTTTTTATTGGGGAATTGGGGGGATGGGAACAGTGCTGGGGAATTGGGGGAAGGGGAACAGACAAGTTGCTGTTGTTTTGTTCTTCAGTCTAGTTGTGGAGGACGTTGCTTCACTGGCCCAAGTTGGCACCATCATTGCGCTCTTCCCGGGCGAGGAAGATCAGTCGCCGGCTTCTGGACGGCCGCTCACTGCGGCTGCTGGCCACTCACGCTGGCTGCTGGCCGCTCACGCTGGCTGCTGGCTACACACGGTAGCCCATGGCAACCCACTGCAGCAGGGGCTGCAGCCTACGCCGTCGCCAGCGACTCATGGGCAGCCCAGCTCCAGGTTGAGCTGTTGTTCAGCATCTTAGCTGTGGAGGGCAGTGTCACTGGCCCTCATATGTGGGATCCGAACCGGGGCCCTCTGTCGTCCCAAGCCAGTTCTTAACCATCGCGCCACTCGGCCGGCCCTGACTATTCTTTTCTTAGAGGTGGGCATCAACACCATGCCCTTTCTCAATCTACCTGAGAGAAGATTGCACTTAGAAAGAAAGAACCAGACTAAATTCCTCAACAGAAAGCCATATTTCAGTGCCCTTCAGCTGCACTGAAGGCACTAACAGGACTGTGTAAGGCTGTGTGGATGCTGAAATACAGAACCTGCACTGGATGCCCCAGACCTGCTGGCCACGGCCCAGGAGCCTGGGACTCGGCCCCACCGGTGTACAGTGGGGCACACTGCAACCACACTCATTCTCGGTGGCTTCCTTCTCTAAGCACCTGTGGTGAAATACCTCACTCTCTGCACCGTGAGTTCATGTTCCCACAAAACAAGAGGTTCTGAAGGGTATGCTTCACACATGAGGATCCCGACTGGCTCTCTGAGGACTGAGGCAGAAGGTGCAGCATCTCCTAGGGTCTCACATGAATCGCCTGTTTGCAATCGTGAAGAGATAAGTCATACTATCTTCACAGTAAATCCATGCAAAGGAGGGCCTGACAATATGCAGGGGGTACAGCTTCAGTAAAAATGTATTCAAACCCCCTCCCTCGCCACCCACCTGTCCACCTTGCAAACATTTATCAAATGCCTCAGTCTCGGGCACTGCTAGGACACACAAGAAAGACCCAGACCCTGCCTTCAGCAAGTCCACAGTCAAGTGAGAGGTGAGGGTGCCTTGAAACAAACAGCTTTAAAGAAAAAGAGAGGGCCAGCCAAGTGGCTCAGTTGGTTAAGAGCTTGCTCAAGAGTGCGAGCTCTGAGCAACAGCAGTTCGAGTCCCAGCCCGAGCTGAGCTGCCGCTGAGCTGCCAACAGGTGGAAGGATGGGTCAGCTGAGGAAAGAAAGAAGGAAGGAAGGAAGGAAGGAAAGGGAAGGGAAGAGAAGGGAAGGAAGGAAGAAAGAAGCCCAAGAGGAGGAAAAAGTCCTCTAACAGATGGGAGAATAAAGGAGAAAGTCAGCTAAAGCTGGGAAGTAGAGATAAGCAAATCTGGGGTACAGAGGGGTGGGTTTCCAGGCAGAGGGAGCAGCATATGCAAAGGAGCAGGGTAATGGGGAGGCTGCGGGCACTTCCCGCCCGCTCATGTCTGTGGGGCAGGCTCTTCCTGGAGAGCCGCGCTGAGACCCAGAGGCTCACAGGCTCTGGATTTCGAAGACCCTCCAGTGAAAAGGATGAGAAGCCACTGTCTGCAGTTGACCTAAGAAGTGTCATGGCCAGTGCCCTTTAGGGAGTTCAGTCTGGAAGCCGCTGGAAGATGGCCTAGAAGGGACAACACAGCATTCCAGCTGGATAACAAAACCTGGGTGAGATGCAGCAACCCCGGGGCTTTCAGGAGCTAGTTACACCTTGGCCCAACAGAGATGGGGAGCCAGCAGCACATGGAACACTTACCCAGCGAGCGACCTGCCTATGCAGCCATGAGACCGGGCAGTCAGGAGAAGAGGGAAGGAGAGCTCCTGCCTGCTCCAAACGGCATCCCTCAGAGGAGCAGCAGTCAGTGACCATCGAGTGACACCAGCAGACTAAAGAGAAGCACGATGCTTTTCCCTCAGCTAAGGAAGAGCAAGGGCCACCAGCCAAGGTCCATGTCGAAGAAAAGGGCTGTGAGGAAATCAGCCAGGACATGGGATGTCCTCACTGCCCGGCCACACCAGCTGACAGACACAGGGGCATCAGGGACAGGAAGCGGGCTTGAACACACTCCCTGGAATTCATTCTGAAAAACAGGGCAGCTGAAAGTGGGGAAGTCAGGAATGAAGAATGCACGCAGAGCCTCTTATAAACAGCACCTGCATAGAGGAGGGGTCGGCACAACCCCGGCCTAGCCCCTAAGACCTGTGCCTCAAGGGACCCACCTGCACAACTTCCAATACCAAGGGCTAGTTTGACCGCCTTCTGAACTGCATATCCATGGCATTACATGGGCTGTACTCTTTGTGCCCAACACTACATTTGGTCATTTATGCATGTGGCATGAGGCAGTAGTCTGCACAGCCTACTTATTTATCCATTCCACCACAGGAGGGCTTTAGGTGATTCCTGCTCAGGGGCTATTGCAAATAGTGCTGGAGCCTCAAGGCTGCAGCCCCAGAGCTCTGAGGACTCAGGAGTGAGTGAGCCCAAGACCTTGCCCCACCACAGCAAACACTTTCTGTGTAGTTCCTGCAGAGCCCTGCGGGCTCATGTGCTCTTTCTGTGGGATTATAAAAAGGCACCCTTCCTCAAGGCAATTTTTTGCTACCATATTACTGTACAACTGTGTTGGGGACATTTTCAGAGCCCTGGGCAGCAGCCTGGCCCACTCTTAGTCATAACCTGATACCATGTCACAATCTGTCTCACACACACACACACACACACACACACACACACACACACACACACACATACCAGGTGAGGGGCAGGTAAAGTCTGCATCAAATTGGGGGGGAGGAACTAGACCTCTGAGGCACAGAAGAAAAAGTAATGGCCTTCGTGTAGGTCACAGAGGAATGTGAGCATGTGTGCTCTCCAGAATATGTGTGTGACACACGAGCCATGCGACTCTCTACTGCTGTTCAGGCCTTCTGTGAGTGGCCCAGAGTCTCCAAGTGGGCTGAAGTTGCCTTACATAAGTATGTGAATGGTATGAGGCATGCCCTTTTACATGCAGGGCCCTTGAGCAGTGCACAACCTGAACACCCAGACAAGGTAGCCCTGTTATTAGGTCTTAGGGATGCAGAAAATAGTGACCAGTCTTTGACTTTAAGGAGCTCACAGTTCAAGATGGACAGACAGACAAGAAAATCAATTATTTAAATATGGTATTATGTAATACATGTGACAATAGAAATTTGCCCAAAGAATTAAGGGGTCTGAAATAGAGTAGTAAGTAGCTGGAGGACAGAGAAAGAGGGTGGAGTCAGAAGTGCCTTAGAAGTGGAGCCCACAGGAGCTGGTAATGTTCACTAGACAGACTGGCTTGAAAGATGGAGCCCAAGTTTCTGGTTTAGAAACCAGAGCCAATGGTGGTGACTTCTGAGCCAGGTCGGCCACCTGGACAGCAGGGACCATCGAGAGAGCAGCCCTGAGTGAGATAGAGGAGGGCAGCTAGTGGGGAGGCTGAGTCTGTGCAAAGGACGAAGCAGCTAGAGGGGGCCTGGTCCTGATCTGGCAATAGCTCCGTGGGACCCAGCTGGTACTGTACCTCTCTGAGCCTCAGTTTCCTGCTCACCGACAAGCCTTTGCTCTATTTGCCAGGGTGGGACTGCGTGTGATATCACTGCCATCTGTAACGCACAATACACTGGCCAATAATTAGAATTACTAGTAAGTTCAGGACTCTGAATCAGACCGAAGGCTTCAATCATGTCAGGAGACAAGACCAGGGCAAAACACAGGTGGACTTAGTGGGAAGGCATGAAACTGAATGCATAAATGGCAGTTTCACGCTCACTCCAAGCGACCCCTCTTATGTAAGTACTTGATAACGACACTTACAGTTCAAGTACCTTCTTTTTATTTGAAAGAGAAAAGCAGAGAGGAAGGCTAAAGTCACGAGCCGTGCTGTCTGAAGGTGCCCCATTCCCAGCAGGCCTGAGCTTCAAGGAGCTGCCTGCCTCCCACGCGACCAAACCAGCTCCCATCTGGGCGACCCAGGGCTAGTCAAGGCACCAAATTCACCCTGACCTCTGGAACTTGGCAAGGACAACTCTCTGCGCTAAGACAAATGCCCCTCCCAACCGAGTCACTTCCACACCTTGGAGTCTCCATAAAAGGGCCCTCCTGGCCACCCCACCCATCTCAAGGCTCCCAGCACTATGACAGTGAGGGATGCTGACGTGCCTGTCAGCTCTTCAGTTGCTGGAACTGTAAGCAGGGCGCTAGGGGAGTAAAGAAGGCCAGCAGGAAAGCACCAGGCTGTGCACGTGGCAGCACAGGTAGGTGGCAGGGTGCTCTCTGAACCTGAAGATTCAGGCCCCAACAAAATGTCCCTGAGTAAAGCTTACAGATAACTATTATAAAGTCTCAGAACCACGACACTATAACATGGGGGAACCTGGGGGACCCTGAGCTCAGCGAGACCTCACTTATGTGAGGCAGCTGGAGCAGTCCGAGGCAGAGGCCACGCAGAAGGGGGTACCAGGAATGGGGAGCACTATTTCTGGATACAGAGCTTGTGTCTGGGATGATAAGAGTTCTGAGTGTAGCGTGTGGTGCCAATTACAGCACAATGTGAGTGTATGTCGGCCAGTGAATTGCATACGTGAGAGTGGTTAAAACAATAAGCATCATGTATATTTCACCTTAATCAAGGTAAAAATGAGAAAAAGGTTAGCTAACTATTCACATCTAGCTAGCTAGTGTTCAGACTATGGGTCCATTTCTAAACATAGCTACACAACAAAAAGACGGGACCTCACAGCTGGGTGCTGATCACAGAGCAAAGTCCCCTGGCAGAGTGAAGCCTGAACTGCGGGTGCACTGTCACCTCCCCACCAGGACACTGGAACACACAGTAGGGAGCAGTTTCCTCAAGGCCCACTCCCGGAGATACTGTGAGTTTTAAGCACCTGTGTGTCCCACAAATGTTCCAGTTATAAAGCCGCCAGCACAGCAGACACTAAGGCAGGCCTTCCTGTTCTCACGTCTGCATTTATGCTGAGCTAAGAAATACCAAGTGGACGCACCCCAAACTCCAGATCACAGGTCCTGCTTTCCTTTCTTTCTTTTTTCCCCTCAACAGTTTACTATGAAAATTTTCTAACATACAAAAAGGTTGAAAGAATTACTCAGTGACACCCTATAAAACCACCACTGGGAGGGCTCCCCAGTGTGGAGGGAGGAGGCCACCTCACACAGTGGTCACTTGCTTCCATCCCCCTCCAGTCTCCTAGAAACACCTAAGATACTGTCCCTATCTTTTTAAGTGAGTATGTAAAATAGCACCTATGGGCAAACTGCACTCTTGCCTGAATAATCTGGAAAGGATCAAACTTTCCTTCAGTCTCATAAAGAAGGAAAGTACTAGGGGTGCCCAAAAAATGTATACAAGTGGACACTTTGGTCAGCGTTGCTCAAGCAGTAGTTCGCCGTAATCAGAACTGTCTGGATGCTGATGGTAACCACTTTGAGCACCGCTTGCAATTCCAAAAGTCAAATGTGACTTGTATTCATCTTTTATTATTGGTATATATTATTAAAATTTTAATACAGTTTTCCTTTCTTAAAATGTGTATACACTTTTTGGCACCCTCTATATTTTCTTGGCTTGAGACCTTATAGTTTAGGCTTTACTTTGAAGACAGCAGATTTCATGGCCAAAGTATGAACTTCTGAAAGAATTTTTCATGAGAATACTCATTAGTCAAATTAAGATTGCAGCTGGAAATGATGTATTCTGACACACTACTATATCATTTTAATAAGAGTTAACATATGAGAAATGGTCTTTCATCATGAGTTTTATAAATAAGCCATAAGGCCTCATGGATGTGAACTTTAAAAAATGGGGATATAAGCAAAATAAATCTAACTTTGGAAGTTTCTTTGGCATCATCAATTGATTTAAATATACTTTAAAAGAAACTACAAGACACTGGAATTTTAAAACTGTAACACAACTCACAAACAAAAACAGCTCACTTTCAAATCTGGAGCTGAGATAGGTACTAAATCCTATACTCACTATGGGTGGCTCGTGTAAAAACTTAACATGAGAGCAATATTTTAAGGACCCATAATTTGGCTGTACCAAACCCAATTCCAATTCTCGATCCAATCCTGGAAAATACTATCAGATGTTCAAGAATTTTTATTCTAATTTCTAGTGCTTCACGAACCCAGACTGGCTGCCAAACCCACATCAAGCACCAAACAAGGAACCCACCAAACCCACATCTCGTGGGGCCTCCTCTAATGACACATGATGGCATTTTTAAAAGCAGAATTTCTTGGACCTAAAGTTCCAGTTATTATTTAAATCATATACTTACTGTAATTAACTAGCATAGATGAAACTACATCAGGCAGATGGGCTAGGTCTCCAGCCAGATGCTGGAGTGTCAGAGTCACAAACCGCTCGCCAGGCTGACATGCCTCACAGCCCCTGTCCAGGGACCCACAGGGCAGGGCTACCCCTCAGAATAAGGGTCTCCGAGGACATAGTGATTACCTCTCGGTGGGGGTCCAGGAACACTCTCCAGTAAACAGTGTCATCACAAGGTCTCAGTGGGGTTGGAAGTGCCACATGTGTGCCAAATACTGAGCTGGACATTATGCAGTCTCAGCTGGGTGAAACAAGGTGTCGCCCCTAATTAAAACCTACAATCTAGGGGAAAAACAAACCAGCACATTCTCTATTAGTTTGGTACATGCTATCTGTGTGATACAGGGTGGGATTACACGATATTATATTCAAGTCCATACCCAGCAGGGGTTTCAATCTTTGAGAAAGCCCAGCCTCCTCTGCCCCACTCTCTTCCCTCCAAGTTCTGGGTGTACCCCAAACCGGGAGTCAGGATGCCCAGTCCATATGAGAAGTCACTGCTAGGCAAAGAGGTAAATCTGTGATGTCCAAATAATCCCAGTGCTTGTGCCTCTCTTGAGAAAACCTCCCAATGAAAGGAGTGTCCCACCAAAGTTGGAAAGGCTAAGGGATGTGATTTGATGGAGGAAGTGTGAAGCTATTCTTGGAGTCTGGAACTTCCTGTGAAAAGGCTCAAAACTAGAAGAGAAAGATGAACAGGCAGACAGTGTTGGGGAGGGGCAGGTCCTCCCTGGGTTTATTTAATGAAAATAGTGGAATGAGAGAGACTCAGGAGGCAGGGTGCGGTTAATTCTGAAAGAACAAGCCGGTCCCTAGCACGCCTGCTCCAGGCAACTGCCTGGAGGCAGTAAGGCCACTACTCCAAATGGAGGCCCACTGCATTCAAAAGCAGACTTACATTTTAAGAAGACTCTTACCATCCTAATTAATCTAGAGGCCTCGGATCTGCACTGAGCCACAGTACCGCAACAACCATAACTGTCAATACAAACCACCGCTACTAAATATGAGATTTTTCATTTGTCCTCCAGAAAACTTCCTATGAATGTCAAATATTGGCACAGAAACAAAAAGTATTTAATTAACTTAAAAAAACCACTTGTCACAGTTAGGTCAACATGGTCTAGGTGGCATAGGACATAAAGTTTTCATACAGTGAATGGCAAGCAGTAAGCAATTTCAAATTTCCATCCTAACTTTAGCATGATAACCATCATTTCCAACATTACCTCGTTTTAATAATACTTTCAGAATGAAACTATCCATCAGATAACACTGCCCTTAAAGCTGACTAGGGGTGGAACTCTGGGCCCAAGCAGGGAGCCACTTACAGGTGCTCAGCGTACAAAGTCCCACTTCAGAGAGGCATCCAGCACACAGAATGGTGACCCCGGGACTGGTCCAAGTTGGAGGCCCAGTTCTGTTCTGAGAAACAGCTAAGCTTTTCACTAAGGCTTTTAAAAAAGGAAAGAGATTCAGAGAACTTCTGGAGCTGGAAGTCAGTCACTTCATTCTGTTGTTTAGGATATTTTGCCCCTCGTTACAACAGATTTACAGTCAAGACCAAATAAATGCACTGAATTCATCTTCTGTATTTCAAGCCTATTTTTAAAAAGTCCATAAGGAATATTTTTTCAAAGTTTCACATTATAACCACGAAATAGAATATAAAAGCAGCCTTTCAAAAACTGTGTTGGTCTACTTTTCCAGTACAGAGCAGAACACCCCCTAAAGCTTTCCCAAACCCTCCCTGTGTGTTTACTGTGCATTTATCAGCTTCAGCACTTCCCCCACCTCCACACACAGAGTGGGATCTAGGAGCCTAGGGCTGGCTACTTACAACACAGCATTTAAAACAACAAGGCATTTCATTGTAAAAACAGTCCCCTCCCACCAGAGGAAAGTCCCTCCCACCAGCCCTGTGATTTGCTGAGAAAGAAGTATGTACAGTTCCAATTTACCCTTAAGTGAAAACTATTTCAAACTAGATGGAGAGGCTGGAAGAATCCCTCCAAGTTCTACAATGCCCTGATTCTAGTAACTCACCATTATCATTTTGCTTGACGTCTTCTGTTAAGACACTACTCTACTTTAAATTGCTTGACATTTTAAGATTAAATATTCAGTAATTTTAACTTCAAAGGAATGCTGTTGTATTCACTAAACAGTACTCTATATGCCAGGATAACGAAACCAAATTTTATGAGAGGCTGAATAACATAGTGTCTTGTTAATTATAATTTAAAACAAACTTCTTTAAACAGTCTCTGGATTCTTATTTTGGAAGATTTTTCTGTTACTACCTTATTACAATAATAAGGATGGTAAGGATCTTTCTTGCTAAAGAAAAAAAAAGTACAAGATACAAAGCAGCCTAGTCTCCTAATTTGGCATTAAAAACAGTGAGCCATCACACAGGGACCAAGGTGAGGACCCACTGCAGTGCAGAGCCAGGTCTACCTGGCACAAATTCCCAAATAAGCAGGCCCCATTTACTGTCTCCATTACCAAAGGAGGCCCCGCAGCTACTCAGTGAAACTTCAACAGGGCACTTGTACCGAGGTCACACACATCCTGTGACTTCCCACTCACGGTCCAGCACGCCAAGCTCCTAGGCAAGCCGCCGGCCGACTTCCCCAGACACAGTGTATGTATTTGGCCGAGTGGTCTGCGAAGAGGGCTGGCGGATGTCACTTTAGGTCTAGGTCACCGTCACATTCAGAACACCTCGCTCACCTCGCACGAATGTGTAAACGCCAAAGTTCTCGCTTACAATCGTGTCAACATGAGCAAATCCGCACATAAAGTGTACCCGCAAAAGAGGGTTGGGAGCGCGGTCGGCCGGCGGGCGTGAGCGCCAGGGCTGTGAGACCGGCAGGCACGACAGGCCCTGGAGGGCAGCGGGGAAGGTGCGAGCACAGTGGAGGTGGCCCACCAGTCCAGGGGCTGAGTGTGTGAGGCCTTGAGGACGGCAACACCCTCGAAGGCTCCGCGGGGGACGTGCAACGGTGTGGATCTGAGGAGAGAGGGGGCATGCGACGGCGCGGCCCTGGGGAGAACGGGGACAAGCGATGGCGCGGCCCTGAGGAGAGAGGGGACATGCAACGGCGCGGCCCTAGTGGGGGGGAGGGGGAATGCGACGGCGCGGCCCTAGTGGGGGGGGACATGCGACGGCGCGGCCCTGGGGAGAGAGGGGTCATGCGACGGCGCAGCCCTAGTGGGGGGCACATGCGACGGCACGACCCGGAGCGGGGACCGTCCCGGGAGCCGGGGGAGGCGGGGCCCCGCGCGATCCCCGCCCCCGGCCCGGCAGGGCCCGGCCCGCGGCGCCCCTGCCCGCCAGCCGCCCCGCAACAAAGCGGCGCCGCCCGCCCCAACTCCGGGACCGCGACCACGGCGCCGCCGACGCCGGGGCTGCGAGCGGGCCCCGGCTCACCAACTTCCCGGCCCGTCCCCGGCCCGGCCGCCTCACCTCGGCGCAGTCTACCTCCTCGGGGCAGCCCTGGCCCGCGGCTCCGGGGCCTCGCGCGCCGAGAGACCGGGCGCCGGTGGCGGCAGCGGCTGCTGGCCCCGCAGGGACCGGCGCGCCCCGGGAGGCGGCACGGACGGCGGCGGCTTCATCTTCCCCGGCGCTCGCGCCGCCGCTCCGACGCGCAGACCCAAGTGGGACATTCGCTACATTGTTGGCATTCCACGGGCGTCACGTGACTGCCGCCGCGTCACGCTCGGCCGCGGACCCGCCCGGCGCTCGGCCCGCCCCGCCCGCCGCTTCCTGGTCCCGCCGCCACCTGCGGCCCGGCCGCTGTCACCGCCCCGCTGCACGCTGCCCCAACGGCACTCATTGCAAGTTGGTCACTGTCCCTAAAACCTTGTCCTCTCGGGCAGCTCACGCCAGCCTGGGTGCAGACAGTAAGTAAAAGCTCCTGGAGGAGCTTTACGTTACCAAGTCGGTGCCAGCCACCCAAAGTGAGGACAGAGACGGACAGAAGGCTGACCAGCCATGGAATCAAGTCACAGAGAAGGACGTCAGATACACCCAGATGGAATCGGTGTGACTCACACCCACTGCTGTGCATGTGGTGTGTAAGAGAAGTGTTGTGTGATGTACACACAGTGTACTGATATTTGCCAGCAAGTGACTTGTCAGCCACTGCACAGTCCCTGCATTTGGGGCTATGGATTCGGTACCAGGACACGTGCAGGGACTGTGCTGCCATGTACAGCAGAAGTAACACTGGCAGCCAAATGCTCCACCTACTGCTGGCTCTCCTGTGTCATACTTCCTACCACCTACTATCTATGGCCCTGTGCTGAGGGCTGCTGTTACCTTCAAAGCCAACCAATTTCCTTTTCCATTAATCAACTCTTGTGAAACATTCAAATTTTAATCTCAAAAGAAACAGTAATGAAGGTCATCATCTCCAGACGACTTTAACACCATTTCCAGCCCCTGATGTGCCACCCTGTCCCCCTTCCTAGGTGAACCCCAGCTGGGCTATCAGCCCTGCCTCTGCCTTAGCTCTTCCTGGAGCCTCCTCACCCCTACCTCTGTTTTCTCTCTCCTGGGAGCTGATTTTATTAGACCTCTATTGTGCAGCTGAGAACTCAATTTCATTTTCCAGTCTTCTCCTATACTGGACCCAGGCATCTGGCATTGTACTGAGAGCAGAACCAACCCCTGGGAAATATTCTGTGAAGGAATGCCCCTTGCACTCACCTGTGTACCTTTTCACTCACACACTGAGCATACTCTCTCCACCCCAGCTCCAAGCCACGGGGCGGGCTGCCAAACTTCCTGTGTGTGTGTGTTAAAGGTCCCGCCCTTGCTCTGTCTTCAAGATGTAAACATAATTTTTAAAACAATTTTGAAAAGAAATATTGTAAATAAAAGGAATTTAATGGATTTTACAATTTATGTGTAAAACACTGAAAAAAATGTAATTACATTGAGCATCGTAGCATGGTTTGTAATAGAGAAAAATCAGGAAGAACCTAAATGTCCATCAATAGGGAAGAGTAGGAAAATAAAAAGTAGATATTCAAATGATGAAATATATAAAATAGTTCAGCACTTTTCAAAGGATAAACAATTGTAGATAGAATTCAAAATGACTGTAGAGTGGAAAAAAGCAAGTTGCAGAACTATATACACAGTGTATTTATAAACAAAATCCCACAGAACCTATACTAACCACGTACTCTATATAAGTATCATCATGGACTGAAAAAGTCCACAACTTTATCTGCAATTCTCTCTCTCTCTCTCTCTCTCTCTCTCTCTCTTCCTTTTTTTAAGCTGAGCCATCCTGCCGCCTATTGGCAGCTCAGTGGCCTCTCAGCTCAGCCCAGGAATCGAACCACTGTTGCTCAGAGCTCAAACTCTTGAGTGAGCTCTTAACTAACTGAGCCACTCTGCCGACCCAATGCTTTCTTTCTTTTATTCAAAAAAAGTGAAGCAAAACTGTCAAAATCTTAAAGTTTGTTGATTCTGGGTGAGTAGGTTTAATAATGTGTGCTGTGTTACTCTTTGTGCCTTTTTTTTAAACCATCTTAAAATTGTCAGATGTATATATGAAACAAATTGGAAACAAGTTAGTTTCCAAATAGAGGCTTGCTCAGGGAAACTGTGACACACCTATACAGAGAACGCTATGATTAATGAGGCTGTGGGTATATGTTTATTGACATGGAGGCATTCATTCCTTTGGGTTTTTGGTTTTTAATTTTTGAGTACCTGCTATGAGCCATGGGCTAACCCATATTGTAAAAGCACACATGATTCAGCCCCTGGTAGAACTCACAAAAAAAGCAAGTGGCAGTGTCTGATTTTGGTGAAACAATAGTATAAGCATATCTATATATGTATATAATGTATATGTATTTTTCAGTCCCGAAAAATATGCAGTCAAATGTTAAAAATGGTAGCCTCTGGATGTGGTAATTCTGGGTGATTTTTGTCTTATAACTCCTGATACTTTTACCAAAGGATAATTAACAACAAAAGTTATGTTTAAATAAATAATCAGCTAAATAAGCACATCCATATAATGAAACAAGCTGAGGAGAGAAAAAAGAGATGATACAAGAACAGCTGAGCCCACAGTCTACAATGTTATGTGTGTAAGTTAAGATTGCGTACACACGCATGTGTGTGTGTGTGTGTGTGTGTGTGTGTGTGTGTGTGTGGTGTGTCCTTACTCCATCCAGGTGTTGTGTGTGTGTCTCCTTACTCCATCCCAGGTGTTGCCCCAAACTTATGTATCATCTCACTTAATCCTCCAGTATGAATAATCCTGTTTTATAGAAGAAGACCTTGAAACACTGCCTGCCCAAGTGACTTGCCCCCAGATCAAAGAGCTGGGGTTTAAACTCTGGTCCACCTAACTCCAGAGCTTGGAAACACTGAATTATAAGGCTTTCTTCAGGTAATCTTAAAAAACTCATAATTACATATACGACTTATAAATAAGGAAACTGGAGCCTAATGAACCTCCTTACACATTGTCTTTGTGGGGTGAGGAAGAGGGCAGCTCAGAGACTGTAGAGCATCAACCAGAGCAGAGGACAGGCTGGGCTGACCCCAGGAGACCCGCTTACCAGCATCAGCAATTCCAACCAGTAAAAGACCCTTTGCTTCTTTGGTTCCTGGACATTTCCTAAACAGTTTATATCACCGAAGGTCAGACTTAGGGAAAAGTGGGTTAGTATTGTTTTTCAGAGAATAACAGATTAATAGGTAGTAGATGAATAAACAGAAATGTTTTATATCTTATATATATATATACATATATATATATATTTTAAAGATTTTATTGGGGAATTGGGGGAGGGGAACAGCACTGGGGAATCGGGGGAAGGGGAACAGACAAGTTGCTGTCGTTCTGTTCTTCAGTCTAGTTGTGGAGGACGTTGCTTCACTGGCCCATGTTGGTATTATCATTGCGCTCTTCCCGGGTGAGGCAGATC
>NW_017731528.1:260320-279751 GCF_001890085.2 Hipposideros armiger | reverse complement strand
TCTGAGCAACAGCGGTTCGAGTCCAGCCCGAGCTGAGCAGCCGCTGAGCTGCCAACAGGTAGCAGGATGGCTCAGCAAAAAAAAAAAAAAAAGAGTTGGCTTGGGATGCCAGCTCTGAGCAGCAGGGCCCTGGTTCAGATCCCACATGAGGGCCAGTGACACTGCCCTCTACAACTAAGATGGTGAACAACAGCTCAACCTGGAGCTGGGCTACCGTTGAGTCGCCGGCGACGGTATAGGCTGCAGTGGAGCTGCAGTGGGCTGCCGTAAGCTACCATGAGCGGCCAGCAGCTGGCGTGAGCTGCCGTGAGCCACCGTGAGCGGCCAGGATGGCCAGCGAGCAACTGCCTCAGCTGGGAAGAGCGCAATGATAATACCACCATGGGCCAGTGAAGCGAGGCCCTCCACAACAAGACTGAAGAACAAAAGGACAGCAACTTGTCTGTTCCCCTTCCCCGATTCCCCAACGCTGTTCCCCTTCCCCAATTCCCCAATAAAATCTTTAAAAAAAATTTTCAATTCTTACATGTATTGCGTATTTTCCAATATTAAAATCATGAGAGACTAAACTTTCCTCTGATTTTAATTTATTTCTAGTTGCTTTGCTTTTAGCCATTTGGAAAACAGAATCTCCTGGAAATTTTGGTAAAAGCCTCTGGTGCATATTTAGGGGAAGGCCTAGCCCCAGCAAGCCTTACGGGGTATCCAGCTCTGCAGACCTGCCCTACAAGTCGCCTCCAACAGCTCAGCTTCATTCTCCGAATAGCCATTCTGCCTTTGAGATGAGTAATGAAGCATGTGATTGCATAAGTCAGAATTGCTCAATAATTTAAGAAGATTTGTTCCCAGAAGACCTCAAAGAAACCCTGTCAAGATAAAGATCCATTCTGCATTTAAAGAATTTTATGTTGACACTTTACATTATTGAGACGAATTGCTAAAACAATTTTCTTTTCTTACCACATCCTCTCTTAGCTCACTTTTTATGTTGAGTGAACTATGACAGCAACACCAACTGTTTACTTATTTCTTATTACGTTTATATTTGGCTGCAACTGCTATTTCATTTTCAGACATGAGCGGGATGTTGTTGTGTCTGTAACTGAAAGAAAAATTTCACCAAAAAGATCTATATGCTTCTACATGCTCTAAAATGTTTCATTCACATTTTTAATCTAATCTTTTGCAGTTAACATTGGTAAAACTTGCTTTAGGAAGAACAAAAAGGGAAGGCTCGAACTCTTGTTTCAACAAAATCAATTTCTATAGCAAAATTAAAATTTCCAAAGGGAAACATCTGAGCTAATCTAAATTGATAATAAATATTTAATTGTCTAACTGTAAAAGAAACACTTCCACAGACTATTTTTAACTCTTGATTTAAAATTAACTGTCTCTGTTGTTTTAGTTGTTACTGAACACTTGCTTTTCAGACCATTTATTTGGTTTTATCAACCAGCTCTGAAAAAAAAAAAAAAAGGCTGAGTGTGTCATATTCAGATGCATGATAAATGGGTTTTAATAAGGAAAACCATTATGAGATTATGATAAGTAGAAGTGGAAGGAGGCCAGCGGCAGACAGCCTGCCAAATTTCAAAGAGCAAAGGGAAACTTATAAAATTCAGGAAGCAGTCACACAGATCATAGTTGATAGCTGGTAACCCCAGGACAAGAGGAGTTTCTGGGTTTGAGGTTGGAATTTGCAAAATGCCTCAGAGCTAAGAGCCTTCAGAAAGACAGAGGTGAGAGGAGAACCCAAGTTTGAGGTGAAGATACTTGGAAGGGGGGAAGGCTGGTATTTCAGGCCTGCAGAAATATGTTAGAGAAATAGGCATGTGGAGGAAATGGAGTAGCTGCGCAGAGGAGATGGCACAGCTCTGTGACTGTGTACTTCCCATTAATACTCGGGGAACAGGGGAGCTGGAAAGTATTTTGGAGATGTCACAGAAGGTAAGAGTAAACTAACGCGAGCTGGCGTAGAGCCAGGAGCGAGGGCCGCACTGTGTTTTGAAGCACATGAGTGCCCAGAGTTCATAAGACAGAACGGTCACAGCTGTGTCTCCCCTGAAAAGGGACCCAAAGCAAAAACAAGTTAAAGTTTGCTTTGGTCAGCCTACCCTTTTTCTCTGGTATTGTGCATAAATGGGAATTCTGGTGTGTTCATGGGTAATGAAAGTTATAATTTGCATCACAAAATCCTATACCATATTTTCATTTCCACACTTCCAACCACTCAACAGACATTTTTACTTTTACTATGTCTTGACAACCTTTCATAGTCAAGATGGCCGACAATGGAATGTACATATTGACTCAATAAATATTTACTGAGCACTTACTATATGCCAGGCATGTCAGCCTTTCCAGCAGTGCCTAATCTGTTCTACACATCAGGCACCTAGGCACTGGGGACAAAATACTGAAAACGGAGCTTACAAGTCTAGTGGGAGAGGTGAGTCATAGTCAGAGAGTGCCACAAACCAATGGAAATTCTGGATGGAATAATACTATAAAGGAAAGACACTGTCCGTGAGAGCTGATAACAGAGGGGATGTGATCTGGTCTAAGAAACAATGAAGCACTTTAGCTGAGATACAAAAGTAGAAGAAATGAATAAGATGAAGAGGGGAGTATTACAAGTGGCAGAAGTCTGTGTACAAAGGCCATGGGGCAGGAACCGTTTCAGACACTAAAAGAGATCACTGTGTGGGGCTGGCCGAGTGGCACATTGCTTAAGAGTTGGCTTGAGAGCGTGAGCTCTGAGCAGCAGGGCCACCAGTTAGGATCCCACATGGGCCAGTGATGCTGCTCCCTCTACAGCTAAGATGGTGAACAATAGCTAGACCTGGAGCTGGGCTGCTGTGAGTGGCCAGCAACCGCATGGGCTGCAGTGGGGCTGCAGTGGGCTGCTGTAAGCTACCGTGAGTGGCTGGCAGCCAGCATGAGCAGCTGGCAGCGGCTGTAAGCCACTGTGGGCGGCCGTCCAATGGCCGGCGACCGATCTGCCTCAGCTGGGAAGAGCACAATGATAATACCAACATGGGCCAGTGAAGTGACATCCTCTACAACTAGACTGAAGAACAAAAGGACAGCAACTTGTCTGTTCCCCTTCCCCAATTCCCCAACACCATTCCCTCCCTCAATTCCCCAATAAAAATCTTAAAAAAAAAAAAGATCACTGTGATGTGTGATGGGGATGGAGAAAGAGGTGGTGAGGCTGGAGAGGGCCTCAGGATTCATTATAAACATGTTAGTCTCTCCACTCAGAACATGGAAAGTCCAGAAAGGGTCATAAGTAGAGGAATGACACCATCTGATGTGTTTCCAAAAGACGACTTTGGCTGCTGTGTGGAGAATGAGTGGGGGCTGACAGGAGGGAGGAAAGATGGTGACCAGAATATTGCAGTAGCTGAGGAAAGAGGTAATGCACCTGGGGCCAAGATGCTGGCGACGGACATGCAGAGAAGATGAAATGGGGAGACAGCAGTGGTAAAACTTTCAGACCCCAGCAATGGGACAGACTGGCAGCATGACCTTGTGGAGAGGGAAGGGCCCCTGGGTTTCTGCCCTGTACGTTGTGAGTGAGGGTGCCATCCACTGGACTGAGGTCATCAGTCTGAGTTTGGCATTGTCCTCTGAGACAGAGTGCAGTGATGGGGCTCTCTGAAGGCAGTCGGGGACACTGATGGTAGCTCAGGAGATATACCTGCCATACTGTGTGTGAGCACTGGTGCTGAAGGTATGGAGGAACCTGCCCAGGTGGACAGAACAGAGGAAGGGGCAGCGGGCATCAACGCTGAAGAAACGCAGCATTTAACAGTGAGGTAGAGGAGGGTGAGCTGCACAGGAGCCAGGGGAAATGTGGCTTCACAGAAACACAGGAGACAGTGCTTCAAGGAGGAAGGGGTCAACATAGGGACATGCTACTGAAAAGTCAAGTCAAATGATACTGGAAAGCATCAACTGGACTTAAAAACATGGCAGTCACTGGAACCTTAGCAAAGAACGGGAGCTAGGTGGGGCAGATTTGTGATGAGTAAGGTCGCAAAGAACAGGACTCTGAGATGTAGTTGGAAAGGGGAGGGAATCGTGACATCGCAGCGAGAGGAGAACGAAGGCTCAGAGGAGGCCTCATTTTCAGTGGGTGATATCATTCTGTTGCTGCTGTGACAAATTACCACAGAAGTCGTAACTGAAGGATACCTGTGTTTCCTCCCTCACCACCCTGTAGGTCAGAAGACACCACTGACACAGAAGAGCTGGCCTTGGACAGGAGACCACAGCATCACCACCCCTTTCATTTTCAGTTCCACTTTTCCCACCCATTAGACACAACCCTAAACCAGACTCGTTTTCTGATGCACGCCCTGCTAGAACCTTTAGGAGCTCACCATGGCCTCTGAGTAAAGCTGAGGCTCTGACAGCTGACATCCTCCCTATAAAGTGGGAAAGATGTTTTTCCAGCATTTTCTTGTGCTCTGTGTAGGCGTTGGGTCCCGGCCCCCCAGTCACACGAAACGGCTGTTTCCTGCATGGGATCTGTCCCCACATCCTGCTCGTGCCTTTCCAGGCATGGACGTCCTCTCCCCGACTTCTCTGATGTCTGGAATGCTACCCACATGCAGTGGGCAGAATACCAGCCTCCCAGACATCCATGCCTTATGCCTGGAGCCTACAGATATGTGACCTCAAAGAGCAGAAGGGATACTGCTGGTGTGATTTGGGTTACAGGCATTAAGATGGGGAGACCATTTTGTATTATTCAGGTGAGGCCCAATGTGATCAAAAGGGTCCTTAAAAGTGGGAGAAGACAGCAGAAGAGGAGGCTAGACAGATGACACCGTGAGAAGGACCTGACCTACTGCTGACTTTGAAGATGGATGAACAGGCCACAATCCAAGAAATGCAGTGGCCTCTCAAAACTTCGAAAAGGCCTCAACTTACAAGCAGCAAGAAAATAGGGACCCCAGTCCTACAACCCCAAAGAGCTGAATTCCACAGACACCCAAAGGGGCAGGAAACAGACTCTCTCTCCCCTTGATTCTCCAGATAGGAATGCAGCCCTGCTGGCAGCTTAGTTTTGGCCCAGTGACATCCGTGTGGGACTTCTGGCCTCCAGAACCGTATGTTGATAAATCTGTGTTGCTTTGAGCCACTGAGTTTGTGGAATTTGTTACAGCAGCAACAGGAGACACTACACCCCCTCTCCGTGGCCAGGCCCTTACTCAGCATCTCCTCAATGCTCTCACAGCAGCACTGCCTGCGGAGGTGGCCTGGTGTCGCCACCTTGCAGACTTGTCCTTCTTCTGTCAGACTTTGGCTCCTCAAGGTCAGGACGTAGGGTTTAGGTGGGGTGGCAGCTGCTACATTGTCCAGCCCCCTGCCTAGCACGTGGATGCCCAGTTAGTTTTTACATAATAAAATGAACAAATGAAGTCCCCATAAAGATGGCAGAAATGAAATGCCCAAAGTAAGCATGCCCTTTCTCTTCTCTTTTCCCTCAGGTTGGGTATCATTATCTTCACTTATTAGAAACCATTCATTCACTACCATCATGAAGGATGGATAAAACCATTTAAGGAAATATTATTCTTGTCACATAATGAATTTTAATCAGTTACATTTCATGCCTTTCCTCAGAAATGGCCCTTGGGACTTCAGGGGATTAAATAATACATAAAAATGGATAAAAATACACTTTTACCTGTAAATGGATGCTGACAACAAAGGTATTTTTCTTAATAAGTTACATTTACACCAAACAGGACTTGCCTTATTCACGAAAGCTGAGTCTGTATTTGAATGTTTCTCTCCCAGGATGGAATTGTGATAGAGGGAAAAATACAATGGTGAAGAGAAGTTGTATTTAGACTTAAAAAGAGAAAACAAAATGAGATTTCCCCCAAATCAAGGGGCATGTTTATGTCCATCTCTACTGAACAAATGTCATGGTGATAATAGCCAGATGGACAGTACAATTACGCACTAAGAGCCAGAGACACAAAGCTACAGTGTTCACGTAATCCCTCTGAAAGCAGAAAGCAAGATCCAAACATTAGACACCATTGCTCCCCTGACAATGAAGGCATGAATTTCACAGACTACAGTATTAGAAATTTAAGAAATCAAGACCAAAGGCAAACATATTTTAAACAGCTGAAACTGCACTGAAAACTACAACTCAGAGTTGAACTAATGGACTGATTTCCTAGTGAGAGGGCAGGATGACAGGTTTTGTTTCTCCCGGGCTCCTACTGGTCCCTCAGCTTCCACGCACCCACTCAGTGTGACTTTCACTTAGCACTGTATATTTTTCACAATGAAAGTGAGCTGAAAGCCTCTGTAACAAATGTGCAAGAACTTGGACGTCGGGCACAGTCAGCTACAGAAATCTGGAGAAACTTTAGATAAAATCTGGCTGGGAGGAAGGAAGTGGCAGGAAAACAGAGGAAGAGACAGCAGTGCAGTTGGTGCAGAAGCTCAGAGAAGGAACGCTCAGAAGACAGGACAGGCTGTGAGCGGGAGCTGGGCTCCCAGTGCAAATGCTCAGAGCACTGGTGCTCCTGCAACAGGCAGATGCCCACCCTGTGACTGCGGAGTTCTTCTTGGCAGATTTCTCAATTCTCTTTCCCAGATTAATTTTTAATGACTAAGTATAATAAAAATAGCGTAAGATCACATAGCCTCCCAAACCCAAATCCTTTTTACTAGTGGGCCCTACCTGGGGGTCAAAAATGAGAGAGGAGGATGACCTCGGAGCAATGGGAAGTCACTGAGAAGGTCTAAGGTGGGGGAAGACCTGATTTCAAAAAGACCATGCTGGCTGCTGTGGAGTGTGGATGGTGGGGCCCGTGGGGGAAGGCCAGGGCAGAAATGGGACAAGAGGTGACGGAGCTCCGTCGGGGCCCGGTGGTAAGAGTTTGCTGGGGCTGCATCACAACGTACCACAAGCAGAAACTGATTGTCTTCCAGTTCTGAAGGGAAGAAATCCAAGACCAAGGTGGGCGCAGTTGGTTCCTTCTGAGGGCTGTGCGGGAGACTCTGGTCCAGGCTTCTTCTCTCGCTCCCGGCACCTCAGCTGCTCCCTCGTCGGTGGCCATGCTCTCCATGTCTTCATACCGTCTCCTCTGATGTGTCTGTGTTCAAACTTCCCCTTTTTATGAGGACACATAATTATATTAGGTTAGGACCCATCCTAACGACCTCATTTCAACTTACTCCCTCTGCAGACCCGCCTCCAAGTCAGACCACATTCTCAGGTGCTGGGGGTTAGGACTCTGTCACAGCAATTTTTCAGGGACTCGACGCAACCCACAACAAGGGGTCAGCAAACTGTGGCCATAGGCCACATCTGGCCCATTACCTGTTTTTTGTAGTCCGTGAGCTAAGATGATGTTTACATTTTTTTAAGGGTTGGGGAAAAAAATCAGAAAAATAGAATTAATGCCTCGTGACAGTCATATGCATCTATATGTCAATGTCTGTGAACACAGCTTTCCTGGAACACAGCCACCTGACTCACAGATTCTGTGTCCAGGGCTGCTCCTGCCCACCTCACAGCTGGGCGTTGTATTGGCGAAACCCAATGTCTGCCTCTGGCTCTTCACAGGAGTTCACCAACACTCGTTCTTAAGCCTCAGCAGCGGGTGAGGAAAAGCTGATGCTAGTAAGAGGCGAGCAACAGAGCAGGGTGTCAGGTTAGACGAGGGCTGACAAAGGGGTAGATGTCAGTGGTTCCAGCTTCTAGGCCCCCCCAGTATTGCCATAAAGCCCACAACATGCAAATGCCTACAGGAATTAACCACATGAGTGAATGAACCTGTGTGTGGACCCGCATCAGAAATAAAGACTCCCTGGGCCTGGGAGGGAGGCCTAAAAGTTCACAAAGTCACTTTTTGTGAGAACACCTTGCTGCTGAAATAACACACACCTAGAAACCAGATTCAGGCCGGCCTTCTAGTTCCCAGCTCCCACTGACCAGGAGGCTGCTGGTAGAGGCCAGTGGGGAGAAAGGTGGGGAGAGGCGGAGCCACACATGGGTGAAAGCCCAGTAGCCTTCCACCTCTGGGCCCCACTACACTGGGCCCCCATTTTTCGTGATGAAGGCCCTCAGCACTTGCCGGGGAACTCCCTTTCACCACCTCCTCTGTGCCCCTTTCATCCCAGGCCCACTTCTGCCTCGGTCCCCCCATGGGGCTCAGCCAGCCCAGCCCGCAGTGGCCTGGGTGAGCCGAGGGAGAGGGACACAAGCGGAGGGGGCTCATACCCAGTGAGGTGAGTGCAGCAGAGAGGGCAGGTGCTGGGGTGAGGAAGGCCAGGAGAGGACCCCCTCACAAGGCTGAAGGAAGGCTCAGACAAAGGGACCGGGAGGCCCTGCAGAGGTAAGTCTCCCAGCAATGCCTGGCCTCTGCCTGCCTGCCTGCATGTGCCTCCACCTGGCTGAGCTGGGACCCAGGCTCCAGACAGACAGACCTCGTTGACGCCAACACTCACACACAGCCCTGCTGCCGGGTGGCTCCAGGCTTCACCCTTGTCTCCTGGAGCTCTGCTGAGGGTCCAGGAAGAGGGAGGTGTGAGTGAACTAGTAAGTGGAGGTGGGGCGGAAGGAGAGGCCTTACCCACTGCTGTCAACAGTACTATGACAGGGATTATTTCAGGCCTTGCTCCACCCTCAGCATCTGGACTAGGGACTGGTACAGAGGCAGTGATGGACAGATGCCACAGGACGACTGAAATCACTTCCTTTCTAACGTGTGATTTCAGGTGCCCAGGAAGACTGTAGTGTGGTGTATTTCTATTTATCTTCCATAGGGGCTTGATCCTTAATACTTTTCCCAGCCCACTGCTCTGGAGCTCTCATCTCTCTGCTCTTCAAACAGCTCCCCGTCCTGCCACCACCTCCAGAGGCTTTCCTTGACCCTGGACCTCTGCTCTCAGAGGCAGCCGAGTATGCTAGAAAGACCCAACTTTTGGAGCCAACAGATGTGGTTAATTGTGAGAACTTGACCAAGTTTTTCAAAACTTTTCAGAGTCCTGGTTTCCTCACTTACAAAGCAGGGCTTCCTATCTGTCTCGTAGTACCATGAGGATCCAATAAGACCAAATATGTGAGGTTTCTGGCACATGGTAGGTGTTTGTGGAGTAAATAAACTTTTATCCAAGGAGACATTTTGAAGAGCTGGGCTTACCAAATATCAAAAGAGTGAACAGAACATCCTAGAATGGAGGCTAAAGCCAGTCATCTCCCCGTGAGTTCTCAGTCTACTGAATCGCATTATTAATGACAATGAATTTCTACAGAAGGTAATAGTGCCATATGCTACCAATTACAGCCCATAGCTGTGCATTCTTAGGAATCATGAACAGAAAATTTGAAAAAGGCATTTATGATGATTCTCAAGTAAGGCACAGTTGTGACCAACTTCCTGTGGATACTGAATTGCTTTTTATAAAATTATTTAGCTATATTAAATTCTACATGCTGTACATGCTGAAAACACTAAAAGAATTTGGAGACTTTGAATGGAATTTCCCTAGCCTTAGGAAGGAACGCCACAAGTCGGAGACCATAACTGCCAGCTGTGGAATTAATGCTAAGCCATTCTAAGGCCTGACAAGTATTTTGTTTGGCGAGAGCAGCGCCATGTGTTGTGCAGGATCTTTGACATTTGGGCTTCTGGTTCAGGGATAATCCTAGTTTCCTTTCATGCTATTATACAAAGAGAAGAAACATAGGATTTACAGGTTAGACTGGAAATATCCAGAAGGTGACTTTTTACTTGTTCATATCCCACAGTGTTATGTCACCACTTCACCATTTTCTGAAGGTTTGTTTCTACATTTATCGCATAAGTAGCTAAATTGATCAAAGTCAAGCCCTATCCTTTGTCAAGAAAACACATACACAAATGCAAACAACACACACACATACACACACATGCACAAAAACACAGACGCACACACACACGCCCTCACTTCCGTCTGGAAACAAGGGTGACTGTTTGGTCAGTCCACACACCCAGAGGGATGTGCCACTGCAAAGCCTTCAGGTGTCAGGAAATTGAGACTATGGGTGAAGAGCGACGGTCATGTGATTCCAGTTCCTTCCTTCAGAGAAGCAGCCCCTCACACTGCAAGGAGTGCTTGCAGGAATTTTCCCTGTCACTTCCTGGAAACAGGTCCCCTATCTGACGGGCACTGTGTCAAATGCCAAGAGGGCCGTCTGAGGACAAGCAAAGGACAAGCGCCAGGCGAGGGGCTCAGGCCTGACATTCCTGGCAGGGCTGGACGTGAATTTGTAAGGAAGACATGTAAGTCCCACACAAAAGCACAACTGGCACAACACCAACGCAGACAAACAAGTCCTTGTCTGCTGAAAACACATGTCACATTGGAAGGTGTATTTATCACTGCACTGCACAGATCCAGGCTGTGCCTGGGTGATCCAGCAGCCATCTGTGTGGAGGGAGCACACGGCACCATATTCTCTGAAATGCCCGGGCCCCATGATGGCGTCCTGCTTCATGAGGGGAAAGGACCTGGTGTCAGTGGCAATACCGAGCACTTCTGTGCCCAGGACCATGAAGAGAATGAACAGAAAAGACGATGGAGAGACCCCATGCAGATGAGAAATAATGACAGGCTGCTGTCTGTGAAGCAACATCACAGGCTCCAACTGCAAAACCAGGGCTGCAGTGCTCAGAGGAATCAAACAGAAACTCAGGGCTCAGATGGAGTCCAAGCGAGGGCACCGTAGGACGCACAGATGAGGCTCCGAGGGGGAAGCTCTGGGGCAGCCTGTGTGCTTCACACAGTCTGTGGGCTTAAACGGGATTTTAAAGTCGTGCCCCACATTAGGCTCAGAGAGCATCATTTCACCCCCAAAATCTAGGAGGCAGGGCCGGCCAAGTGGCTCAGTTGGTTAAGAGTTGGCTTAAGAGCACGAGCTCTGAGCAACAGGGCTGCTGGTTCAATTTCCACATGGGCCAGTGACGCTGTGCCCGAGCTGAGCTGTCGCTGAGCTGCCAACAGGTGGCAGGATGGCTCAGCTGGTATAACAACAAGATTGCCTGTTGGATGGTGGGCTATGCCCACCTGCAACTAAGAATGAACTAGGCACCTCGAGCTGAGCTGCCACCCGGGTGGCTCAGTGGATAGAGCATGCGCTCTTAACAAGGCTGCTGGTTCGATTCCCACATGGGATAGTGGCTACGCTCACCAGCAACTAAGATTGAACACAGCACCTTGAGCTTAGAGGCCATGAGCTGCCAACAGGCAGCCAGATGGTGACTGGCGCCCTCCACAACGAAGATTGAAGAAAACAACTTGGCTGTTCCCCTCCCCCAATTCTCCAATAAAATCTTTGAAAAAAAAATCTAGGAGGCAGAGTTATCATTATAATTATTATTTTCAGGTATCTAAAACAGAAAAAAAAGCTGTCTACTTCTACTGAACTGCTAATCATTCTCATGCAAAATCCAGAAAATTGGTTTGCTGGACTCTGCACAGTTAACTGACAACTGGTTTGAAGACAACTTACTCTGAAGCCTGTGGTGCTTGACAGTGGTAAGACAAAAGGTATAGACCAGGTCAACATTAATTTAAAAACTTGGCTCCAACCATTTATGCTTGGCTTCACAGCCTTCTTTTGCTGGAGGTGGTCTAGCTGAGTGGTACATTAATGAAATTCAACATTCTCAAGCAACCAAAATATACACGGTCAATGTTCTATAAATGATACTGTGCTAAATCACAGGTTCTGTGAAGGTGACAGGGCATCCTTCCTTGTGGTTTCTCCAACCCAGACCCAGGTTTGGCAAAGCGCCAACATGGTGGAAAGCTGCAGTGGCCCCTGGGCCTGGCTGAGAGCAGCTCTGTTCATTTCTAATCCACAGACTGGGGCAGAAACCCTCCAACAGTATTGTCTGCAGAGGCAATCCAGGGAGCTTGTTAAACAAGCAGAGTCCTACTCACTTTTCCCAGAGATTCTGAGTCCACGAGTCTGTGATGACTCCAGGCATGTTCATTTTGGTTCTCATAATGGAAATTTTAAAACATTTATAAAAGTAAAGAGATTACTATCAGCTTCAAGTCAGGGCCTGTGTTGTCTTACCTGTTAACCGCCCTCCCACCCCAGCCCCCTGCCTACATTGTTAAGCAAATCCCACACATCATTGTCTTCTGTAAATATTTCAGTATTTACCTCTAAAAGATAAAGACACTTTTAAAAACAATAAAAGACATCCAGGTTAGAAAAGAAGAAGTAAAATTATCTCTATTTTGTAAATGACATGATCTTAGATATAGAAAACCTAAGAAACACACACAGACACACAATTATTAGATCTAACAAGTTTGTTCAGCAAAGGAAAAAAATCCATTATACAAAAATCCATTATATTTCGAGGCACTGGCTCAAACACCCCTCCTTAGACTCAGCCCTACTCCCCCTTCTCAGCCTCCCCCTCAAGAACAGGAATCAGCCACCTTGGAGCTCCTGAAAGGTCATGACCACCCGCCCCTCATCACACTGTCCCCAGGGGAGGAACCCCACAGCTCTTCAACTCGAGCTTTCTGATCACTACCGATTTTTGCTTTGCCCTTTGTAAGGAAGTGCGTTCATTATAAAAAGCATCTTAGCCAATCAAATTTTTGTCTAAAAACAGCTAAAATGATTCCAGTCAGCAGTACTTTTCACTATGCATGTACACAGACACTGCATTCATGTTGCTGAAGTAAATTAAATAAGAAAGAGAAAAGCCAGTTGCAGTGTGTGAAATCAATGAGGCAGGAAAGAAACCCTCAGCTCTGTAAAAACTGTTCCAAGAAGCAGTGCACACAGGGTAAGAGCCACAGAGGGTACTCTGAACTGAAATCCAGTCTGGACTCAGGGGAAGTACGAGCAGATGGCAGCCAGTTAACAGGAAGAGCTCCAGGGCTTAAGGAATCAGGAAATGCAATAGGAATGTTTTTAAAATGGTAACTGCATTTTTATTTTTTGCTTACCTGTATTTTCTGATATTTTAATATTGCTCATATGATCATAAAACAACAACAATAAACTCTTGTTTTGGAAAACTGGAAAAGGACACGTGAACGGGGCCGGCGGTGTAGGCTGGAGGGACGCGGGCCCAGTCCTGGCATCTAGGCTGATTGTCCTCATCCTCTGTCATCCTAGTAATGTTCACAGAGTGGAGGTGGCATGAAAGGGCTGGGGAACTGCAAAACCACTTGAATGGGACCTTTCATATTTAATGGTGTCAAAAAAATATATAAATGAAGCCACTTTAAAAAGGAGCTGGCATTGCTATCCCAGAGGAATCGCCTGGGACGTCTTAGGCCTCAAACCTTGATGTTAAAACAGGGCAAAGTGACCTAAGGACTGGGCCTAAGGCAACACCGTATACCAAACAACAGTTTGCAAAGATAATAAGAAAGCAGATATTATGACTACTGGCCTGAAAGGTAAAAGCATTCTTTAGAATAAGCATCACTGTGTCACATTATCTGCACCAATAGCAGTGCCTCCCTTCTGTTGATGTCACTGTCCCTCTTCCCTTTCGTATAAATACCATCGCCTTTGCCTCCTACTCAGAACACTGCTTGGACTTCTGCCTGAATCAGTGTGTCCCAGTAGCTCCTCTTTGATTTCAAATAAGGGCTCTTGCCTCTCACTTTGAAGGGCTTTATTTTTAGGTTATCGATGGTTGACAGCAAACAAGTCTGGTGGCTCACACTGTGGCGGCAGGTTCTTAACATTGGTGCTGGGTCCTCGCCCAGAGGCCTGCTTCACTGAGTCTGGGCTGGGATCAACCATTATTTGGAAACTCCTAGGGGACGGTTAGTGTTTGAAGGGAACAGAGTTTCTGTTAGGAAGATGAAAAAGTTCTGGAGATGGATGATCGTGATGGTGGTGCAACAGTGTGAATGTACTTAATCCACTGAACTGTACACCTAAAAATGGTGCAATGGTAAATGTTATGTAAATTTTATCAAAATAAAATAAAAATAGATGACCCGGTGTCGCTCCCTGCAACCGGCAGGGAGCATGGTTGAGACTTGTGCTGGCCTGTGTCAAGCCCTGGGCTGAACCCTTTCCTGAGCTGTTCTCATCAGATCCTCAGAGAAACCCCACAAGAGAGCACTGTGATAAAGTCTCTTTCACAGTGAGGAAAATGAGGCTCAGACTTTAATTTGCCTAAAGTCTCATAGCTGGTAAGTGGCTAAACCAGGTTTCAGATCCAGATCTAACTCCATTTTTGCCATTCGCTAAGTGGGCTACAATTCCATCGCCATTAAAATGGACCAGAGCGTGCCAGTCAGCAAGCACCTTTCATTCCGGTACTTTTAATAAAGGCATGGGGTCGCCCCCTCCTCTACCACCACCACCCCCCGCCGCCCCCTTTTTATTAAACACACTGTGTTCCTCCTGAGCTTGGAACAGCTTCCAGTTGGGTTCCAACCGACAGAGCAGGGGTAGTTATCAGGCATTTTTGTGCAGTGGGCCAAGGTTGAGCTTCACTGAAAACTATGTGATACATTTGCAATAAATCCACTGAAAACATGGAGGCTCACCAAAAGTGAGGAATCTGAAGATGACTGTAATAGCAAAGGCTGTCACCATAACAATGGCATACAAGCCGATCCTAGGCCCAGACCGGGGACATGGACCCTGGAGGGGAGGCACAGAAAAGGGCTGAGGCAGCCCCCTCCTCTGGCCTGTGTCCTCAGCAAGTGCCCTTTCCACAGGCCTCCTTCTAGCCCCTCCAAATTCAGACCAGTTGCTGAGGTCTGGTTGGCAGAGCCCCTGGGGGCTTTCAACCCTTCGGAGTTTCAGTGAAACTACCCTCAGACTGGCTAAGCAGGGTTTTTGAATCTTTTTCAAGCCATGAATCTCTTTAACAGTTGGGGGATGCCTGTGGACCCGTTCTCAGAATATTTTCTAATGCATAAAATAAAATGTGTATGATTACAAAGGAGACCCATTCCATTGAAGTACAGTGATCGAATATTTAAAATCTGGAGATCCAGTAAACACAGCATGTGTTTCCGTATTCATGCATTAAGTCTGAGGGCAGGGCTAAGAGCTTCCACAGCTTTCAAGTAGCAATGACCATAAGTGGCATTTCAAGAATAAGTGCAGCAGTTGTCAAATGATGTGAAAATCTCTGTTATTCCTTTTGGAGACAAAGTCACAGGTTCTGCTAACGCTTCTGGGATGGATGTGGGGCCCACATCATAATGGAAGGAAATGCTAATTTCAGTTAGAAGTTAGGGAAAGTAAAGATGTAACTCAGCCCATCCAAGTTCACAAGCTGCTTGAGTTCTCTCCACAGGTTTTCTGGGATCTCTGCCCCTCCAGTGAAGACCCCCTGGATTGGTGTTCCCCACATGCAGGCCAGCTTGGTGGAAGGCTTCATGTAGAATTAAACAGTAGGAGGATCGCAGTACAGATCGCCTCATTAGATTCCTTCCATATGAAATCAACTTTCTGGAGTAGTCAGTAAATATTTTTCAAAGTCAGTAAAGATTTTTAAATTTGGGGGAAAGGAGAAGTCTGGTTAACAAAAGAAGGCTGTAAGGAGGCCTAAGCAGAAACGGAAGAAAGTTGAGACGCCATGCATTTCTGCAATGAATACTTAAGGGGGCATTTAAAAGCACTGTTGGCAAACAGTTGGACTTCTGGTGAAGCAACCTTATGGCCTTTCCAATAGTCTGTCCCCTGCTGCTCTAAGTGACCTGAGTTAAGTGATCACGCGCAACTCCTCAGTTCACTTGGGCAGGGAATGGTAGCTGGCACGGAAGTGGTCAGGTGAACTGCCCTCCATGGCTCCCTACCGGGTTTTCAGGAAAGCGGGCCTCAGGCAGAATCCAGATACACACAGGCATTTCTTAGACATTAGCAGAGCAAGCACAGGACAACTCAGACAACCAGTTCTGGAAGCTCAAAGAAGTCCCAGCGCTCTTCCAGACACCATGGATGCAGCATTCCTGAGACACCATGGACAAAGGGGCCCTGCCTGGAGGTCACAGGCTGGAGCCCTCCAAATTCTCATACCTTGCTCTTGCCTAAGCTGTTTTAGCCAATCCATACTTGAGTGCCTTTAATTTTACCGACAGGAGCCCATTTGGGGCATTTATCGTGTTAAATAACAAGACACAATTTTTACCAATAAAAGCCCCTTTGTGATAGTCAGTATGCTTACTAGAAAAGCCTCAGGTGTTGAAGGAGACAAGGGTGGCAGCAGGACCATGATAACCATCCTGACAGAATGCTTGCTGACCACTCTCTCTGCCCCAACATTTTACTATGAAAATGTTCAAACATAACAACAAACTCGACAGACTGTCCAATGACACCCACATATGAGCATGTCTCCCCCAGTAGCAGTCAGTTTCAGGGTGTGTCAGAATCACCACCAGGAATTGTTCAAACACGTGTGGGCTTCACGCTCATAGTTTCTGATTCCAGGGTCTGGCCTGAAAATGTGCATTTAAAACAAGTTTCTAGGTGGTGCTGATGTTGCTGGTTTCTTCACATCACTTTAAAAACCACAGACCTTGGGCCTGTCAAGTGGCTCGTTGGTTAAGAGTTGGCTTGGGAGCGTGAGCTCTGAGCAGCAGGGCTGCTGGTATGGATCCTGCATGGGCCAGTGACGCTGTGCCCTCTGCAGCTGAGATGGTAAGCAGTGGCTAGAGCTGGAGCTGGGCTGCGGTGAGTCGCCAGCGATGGCGTAGGCTGCAGTGGGGCTGCAGTGGGACTGCAGTGGGCTGCCGTAAGTTACTGTGAGTGGCTGGCAGCCAGCGTGAGCGGGTGGTCGACGTGAGCTGCCATGAGCCACCATGAGCAGCCATCCAATGGCCAACAACCGATCTGCCTTACCTGGGAAGAGCGCAATGATCACAGTGCCAACATGGGCCAGTGAAGCGACGTCCTCCACTGCTGGACTGAGGAACAAAAGGACTGTTCCCCTTCCCCGATTCCCCAACGCTGTTCCCTCCCCCCATTTCTCCAACAGAAAATCTTAAAAAAATAATAAAATAAAATAAAAACCACAGACCTTAGTTCTACCACTAGTATTTTGCTATATTACCTTATTACATATCTATGCATCCACCTATCTGTCCATTCATCCATCCATCCATCTTTTCTTTCTTCCTTCCTTCCATCCATCCATCCATCAATGATCTATCCATCCATCTATCCTTCCATCTATCCATTCATCCATCCACCATCCATATCTGTCCATCCATGTGGCTAGCACCTACTGTATTGGACATCACAGGTATAGAACTCACCATTAACTAGGACCCTATGGCTGAGAGTGGAAAGGGTTGAGGATAACAACAGTAATAATAACAACAATAATAATATATTAGAATAGGTTTGGGTTTGCAAAGGTTTCCACAGACATTATTTCATGCTGCCCTGTAGCAGCAATATGAGATACAGTAAGTCCCTGACTTATGAATGAGTTCCGTTCCGGGAGAACGTTCGTAAGTCGGATTCGTTCGTAAGTCTGACAAAGTGAGTCTTATATACCTTTGACACAAATATACAGTGTAAAGCCAATAGTTGAACGATTGATGTTATAAGAATGAGTGACGTCTACCATCTTTCCGCCTCGGTCCAATCTTTCAGTTATTTTCACTTTTGTTTCCAAGGTTATTGCTTTGTACTTCCTAGCGGTCCCCTCCACTTCATTACCGTTCGTATCTGTGAAAGTTTGCAACTTGAATGTTCATAAGTCGGGGACTTACTGTAATTATTTTCACCAGCATCGTTCCACAATGAGAAAATGAAGGCTCCTCACAGTGAAAGTGGCTTGCCCAGCAATACTCAGTGAGGAGGTGGTAGAGTAGCCTGGCCTTTCTCCCCTAAGACATGTCATCCCACACAACCTCCCATGAAGCAGACAGAGGCCCTACAATCTATGCATCATGAAGAACATGAAAGCAAGCAGGTTGCCTCCTCAGTCCTCTGGACAGTGACTCCCAGAGAGAAACATTCACGTTAAAACAATAAAAGACCAGGTTGCTGTCAGAGAATTTCCCAGATGAAATTATTTAAAAAGAAGATGGCTGGGCCCCAAACCTTGACATTCTTTTCAGTAAGGCTGAGGTGGAAACACAAGAATTTTATCAAGAGCCCAGGGATGCGCACAGATACAGGTGGTCCTATGGCCCACGAGTCCCCACAGATGGTTTGGAATAACGTGCAGGCCCTTAAGTAAGAGTTCTACTCAGGAGCTGAAAGTCACATCAGAAAGTTTGTGCTCAGGAAGTCCCAGGGGGTGGCACGGTCACACAATGGGGTATTGGACTGCAGAAGATTTAGTGATGTGGGGGTTTGTTCTAGATGCATGAACAAGGAGGTGATTAGACTTGGGCATTTTTTCTGTAGTATGTTATACTTCAATGAAAAGTTTTTAAAAAGAAGCCTCTGTCCACCAAAAAAATGTTATGGTGTTATTCCGTATCTACATATATTTATATTTTTCCTCATAAAATTAATGAAAAACACCAAAATATTTGCAGTGGTAATCACAGCCTAACTGGGTTATAGATCATTTAAAATTCTCTTCTTTCACCTTGATGTTTTTTTCTGCATTTTGTACAACTGTGTGTTATTTTAATAAGACATAAGAAAAAAATTAAGGAAATAACTAATCATAAGGAGAGGTCTTGAAAGTTAAATCCAACTAGTAATCTCTTCATTCTCTACATGAGGTCTTAGAAGACGACACTGGGCAGGTTTCTCACTTGGGGTACACATCAATCCCATCCGTGCTCAGTACCCCAGCGTGATCACTGTGAATGGGGAAGTTGAGCCTGCAAGGTCCTCTGCGGTGCTGGGAGCGCCTTTAGGGAGCCTCTATCCCCTGGCACTGACCAGATGGCAGGCACTTTGTTGTGCAGGAGGCACTGAGGCTCCATGTGCAGGCTGAAGGGACCAGAGGTGAGGGAGTGGGGGCCACCTCCGGTTTATCTGACATCAAATGCCAGGGGTGCCTAGAGCAGATCTGAAACCTGAGGGGTGATGCAAGCAACAGCGTTGATTAATAAAGAGGGGGACCTGCACGCATACCCATTTTCTCTGTTTAGGTGGACAGAGCTAAGGTGCACAGATGGGCAATCTGAGAGAGACATCCGGGTGTGTGTGTTGCGGCGTGGTCTAGAAAGTGAAAGCATATTTTAAAGGCCAAAGGAATGCGTGTGTTTCAGGGCGGCTCTGGCTTCTGGCCAGTGCCTAATACACGCGCCTTGGGGGGGCCAGCCTGGCCTGGTGGGTGAGCTCCGCGTCCCCTGACCCCTGCTAGGGGTTGCAGGCACCACCTGGCAGTGCGTTGCCAAGGGTTCTGAGTGAAGCCACACCCCTGGCGACAGCCGGGCTCTGCGCTGTGCGGCCCTGCGCCCTGTGGAGAGCGGGGG